>NW_022983484.1:509905-683834 GCF_010015735.1 Aaosphaeria arxii CBS 175.79
TCCTCAGTGGATTGGCACAATGGCTGACATTCACGTAGTGAATCTAGGTAGGAATGTCAGAAACAAAACTAGCCACAACGGCGTCGAACAGACAGCGACAGCAGCAACGAATACAAAGGTAAGTATATCACTCATCCTCACCTGACCAGTACATTGGCACAATGTCTGACATTCGTATAGTTCATCTAGGAATAATAGAAAAAAAAATTATAAAACAAAAATCAAAACAGACAAACCAAGGCAGCACCGGCCTGTCACCAGATACCACAAAGCCAATGTGCCGAGTGTGAGGTGAAAACGGGTGCATCACCTCGAGCCACAAGATCCGGCCTGACATGGTTCGGACGGTGGGTTTTTGGCTGGACGTTTGTTCGGGATCCCTCGTTGTGACGAACCACCCATCCGAAGTGCACTGAGCGCCGGAGGGATATTAAAGGCAATGAAGCCACAAACCAACCCCCCTCTCTCTTCTGGAGGTTGAACAGTGCGAGCGTGTATGTACAAGATGGGTTTTCACTTCTAGACCTCGCTACTCATTCTTCCTCCCACCTCACCTCTCCCCAGCCTCGACGTTGATCTCGACCGAACTACACTATAAGTGCAACGGGGGTCAACAACAGTGGCTTTCGCAGGTCCTGTGCAGACAGCAAATGTCATAGCAAGTAGCTCGCATTGCTTGATCTCACAGCATACCTGCCGAGGAGACAACCTCGTTAAAAAACAAGCTCTGGATTGCCTATCCTCCACGTTGGTCAGAGCGGGAACTTCGCAGGCTTCCCTTTGCAAAAAGGTGCTTGCGATGCTAAACTAGGCATGCTGTACATAATTTCTACATCTTTTTTCGTTTTGTTTTGCTCTGGGAGCAGTTTGTAGTTCTTATGCTGAGAGTTTCGGTCTTGGATGGGTCGCTTGGGGCTTGGAGGTTTTGAGTGGTGGGTGCAATGGTTTTGCTGATTAGTCTTTTGGGTGATTGGTCGGGTTGGACTTCATGTCTGGCGCTTACATGGTCGTCTTTCTCTATTTCACAATCAATAAATCTCATTCTTCTCACTGTCTTCATCCAACATCCGTGTGCACTCTGTTTCCCACCTCTTGATGGCGTGTTTCATTGTTACCTCGGACCGTTCGAGTGCCCATATCCTACGTGCACAATGGCATTGTCATTCACTGATGAAGAAAGCCTCACATCAAATCGGAGATTTCATACGAGTCGAAGTGTGCGTAATCCGTCAACATCAAGGTGAAGAAACCACCGAAGCGACATTTCGTATAGCACAAGTCAATCCTCAAGCACGGAGAGTGAGGCAAAGCCCATGTACCAATATCTGATTGTGAAACGAACCGAAAGTGTATTTTTTATTTTTCTTTCTATTGGTTACGATAAGAATATAACGGTGATAAATGATGGTAATGATAATGATATGATGAGTGCCCAAGCCATCGTCTCCTGTGTGTGATGGGACATACGAATGAAGGAAATGAGTGAATGCAGGAAGCATGCTTTCGGGGGAACTGGAGACGTTGCTTTCGTTCTACTAGTTCCCATGATGTGTCTAGGAAGGGGACACGGCTTGATACCTCCGTGCGACGCTTGGTGGAAAGAGGAAGAGAAGGGGACGGGGGCGAAGCTTCAGTGGAAATGGTTGATCAACCTCGGACGGTGACTGTCCTGGTTTGAGTGGTGGTTCTAACCACCGTGGCCGTTCTAAACTGGGTGGTCGTCGTCCTGGCTACTATTGCTGTCGATGTTGCTGTCGATGTCACCGTTCTGTAGTAGTAGAAGTTTGCGGCTTGGGTGACGGTTTGGGTTGAAGTGGCGGTGGTCGTGGCGAAGTTGTTCCTCACGGCGGTTGTGGTAGTGGTAGAGGTGACGACGGGAAGGGTGGTCGTTCGAGTGGTGGTAGTTGTAATGGTCACGCTTGAAGTGACGGCGGGTAAGGTCCGGGTAGTTGTCGAGGTCGAGGTCGAAGTTGCTGTGGATGTCGTTGTTGAAACAGTGGTAGTCGTAGATGTTGTGGTCGAGGTCGTCGTTGACGTCGTCGTCGAGGTCGTAGTTGCTGCTGCGGATGTCACGGCGAAGGTTGGGAATCCCTGGCACGTTATGTCGTAGTAATAGTAATTGGAGCTATCATCGCGGGTGAATGCATCATTCCTAAATAAAGTTCAGTGTGAGGAATCTCAGTAGGACGATAGTGTCTCCCCCTCACATAGAACTCTTAAAATACTCGCAATACTGATCCCCAGTATCTCCAAAAGAGAATCGGAATCCTTTGCAATTTTGGGAGTCTGCTTTGCACCAGTCGGCACACAAGGCGAATGTTAAGGGTGCACCGAAAAAGAAATTTCCCATGTAAAAGGTCAACAAATTGGTATCATGGTTTCCTTTTAGACCGCATATCATGCCGGATTCTGCTTTGGTGCCGACATTGCTTGTAGTCGTTGATCCAACGGTCGGTTTGTTTTGAGCGGCGGCGTGTCCGAGGAGTGTGCCCATGAGCCAGATGAACTGTAGCACGACAGCCGGGCGGCGGTTAGAGATGAGCAACATGATTGATGATCCGTAACGAAAGTATCGTAACGAATGTACAATGGAGACAGACCCCGCGGAACAAATGAAGTCACGGCGATGGTCACTGATATATGTCCATTACGGAATGTTGCCTTGGAATGCATTCTCGCTAGAGCTACCGCGAGAGCCGATCGTGTACGCTCAACGTCATTGGTATTGCAAAAGTTTCAGCTTCAGTCCCCACGTGTGTGTGTCGGTGCCAGGCCCTGAGATCTACTGCTCTGTGGGTGTGCCGTTGGAGGTGGACGTTTGAATTCCAATTGATATGTGACAGGACCGGTATGGAAACAGGAGCGCGATGATGTCGACATGATTAGAATCCAACCAGTCAATGCTACTAAAACATAAACATACCCACTCGTTGGGCCCGGAGAAGAGCTCCGGTGCTGAGAATGCACTCCTGACGGAAGAAGATTCTCCTCCAGAGAGGAATGACTTGGGACTTCGGATCGCGATTAGTACTAAAACCCCGAACACAACAACCAAGACAATGATTACGATAGAATGTATATGGAAGAGGAGCAATAGGTGCTTTGATAATGGAAAACTCGAAAATGCATCACAGACCAAATGAGGCGGGTGCACTGGTTGTGCGTCGCCGCAAAAACGCCTCCTATGCAAGTCATCCTGCTGACGAGATAGATCCATACAAGCGTACTGTGGAGAACCCTACCCTTGTGGAGAATCCCTAGGAACAAGTGTTGTTTGTGGGGACAAGTCTCAAAACACGACTGGTGGTCATGCTATGTTTTGTGACCTGTGCCCTAATTGACAAGGGATGGCCGCTGAAGGTGCTTAACACATAAAAGCGACGGAGATAGATCAAGCAAATGGTGTCGTTCGCCCAAGAGACTGGCCACGTCTCTACGACTGTAAATGAAGGGTTATTGATTTTTCCATTATCTAGACGTTATCTAGATCTGCGTATGTTAAGGATGCACTTCGCTCTGTGGCTGGCTTACAAGGTAGGATCCTTGACCGGGAACCAAGCCTAATTTGGCCGAGTACTGTGGTGAGCAGGCTTTACAGACTTGATCCTCACCGCAGTTTTTGGCGAGCTAGAGGCAGCCTATTACAAGATTCGCACAAACACGGGAGCCGAAAAATAAAGGCGCAGGGCTGATGGAAGATTCTGCAACAATTTAAGCATCGCCCATTCGCTGGCTCCTTGTTTAGCACGCCGGCTTGCAGTGGCCGGAGAGTGGCGAATAGTATTCGCTAGGACAAGATTGTGCTGGAAAACGTGGGCGACCGGTCTGGAAATACATCGGGTAGTAAGTCAAAGTCCGTTGGCGACCGTAGCGCCATCCAGAATGTGTGAAGGGCGGAAAGGCTGGTACATTGTTCCAAAAACCTTGCCCTGGGGATTTAAAGACTGGTCGGGGCAGTTGTTGAGACAGGCAATGTTGTATCAATCGAAAGATTGCCACGGAACGCCCGCGGAGGGTCCTAAAGAAGACATCCACTGAGAGTGCATGCTAGATACGGAGTACTGCCAAAGGATCCACAAGCGGCAGACAGTGGGACAAACGCATGTGGTTGTTTGGCGGTGGAACAGAAGCAAGTGGTGATACAAAGGGTACTGCCGTATGCCGGCGAAAACACGTTGCGAAACCAGGATCTATTTGTGGCGGATCTGAGATGCAGGAGTGCAGACCGCCTTCTCGATAACGAACGAGGCTAACCCCGGCCAGCGATTGCGAGAGCCTGGGGAATTTGAACATGCCCATACGAGTAATACTCCGTACCTACGCTGGAGTATGGTGGTACTCGCAACATAGTCGATACTGGTGAGGTCGCAATGCAGGGACGGAACCCCACCAATTGGACGTAAGTAAATGTTGGAAGTGCCGCGGGCTCCTGTGTTCTTTCGCCCATGATTATTGCATTAGATATTGCACGTACACAGAAACACATGCACACATCCTTTCTTCCAGGGACCAGACCGCCGCGCTGTACTGAAGTTGCAGGCGAAGGAGTATTAACCCCCACAGCCACGGGTCACAGAATCGGGTGTGAGATTGCAGAAATTAAAAAGGGCTGACCATCAATGACGAGGGTGGCATGGTGTAGTGTTTGAGACAGAGGATAGGGTGTATTGAATACTGGACACCGGATCTGGATCTGAATATGGATCTGGACCGTGGGTGATTGAGACAAGAAAGCAAGCAGTTTTCAATACAGAGTAGTGTGTTCATTATTGTCCTCCCATAGAGACGAGATGATATCGACTGATTTATTAGGAGAAACGATAATTCGCGGCGAGATGGTTGGTAGAGTACGGAGTAAGTTAGAGTATCGATGACGGGGGAGGATGCGAAAAAGGATTGTTGGTGTTGGTGGGCTGGAGGGGCGAGGGGCGGCGAGAGACGGAAAAAAGAGAAGGCGGTCCGTGGTCCGTGCTATCAGTCTTCTTTTGTATTAGCTAAGACTAATCCCTGTCACAAAAAATTTCTGTGCGCTTGCAACGAAACTCTTTGGGGATATATAAGCGTTTTCTGTCTGCCCCTCCCACCCCGTTTTCACACCCTCTCTCTCTCCCCTCATTATCTTTTCTCTCCTCACTCTTACGTGGGCTTTCTTTTCTCTGTTTCTTGTCTTTGGCATAGAGAGTGTGTCGCGAGTCTCATTCGCGTCCTGCTGTCCTTGATACCCCCGCCAGTAGAGTCGTCTACTCGTAGGACTTGACCGCCCTTTGTGCCTTTGTCTTTTCAAGGCCCAACATCTACTCCCCACCAAAAACCGAAAAAGAAAATTCACAGCACAAGACCTGAAAAATGGCTCCCTCTGCTAGTGCCGTCAAGGCCGAGAACTCCAAGTCTCAGAAGGTCCTCGAGGAGCTCTTCTCCAAGTTGAGCGTCTCTCAGGCCCAGGACGAGATCAACTCCGCCGCCAATGACATCGCCACCTTCATCAACGGCGATATCGAGGAGGCTGACGCTCCCACCAAGTATGTGCAATTTCGATATCCTTACCTACAGTCTAAGCAATATATGAATCCTTGTACTGACACTTTCTTTTCCCTAGGTTCGTCGACCTCGTCAAGAAGCAGCTCGGCAACAAGAAGGATGCCGTCGCCCGTGAGCGTGCGGTCGACGCCATCCGCGCCATTGCCCAGCACTCCACCGTCTCCCCTGCCGTCGAGCCCTTCCTCGTTGCCCTTCTGCCGAACGTGCTGGCCGCTGTCGGTGACAAGATGAGCTCCGTCAAGGTCGCCGCCCAGACCGCCGCCGAGGCCATCGTCGAGGCTGCCAACCCCAACGCCGTCAAGGCAATCATTCCTCACCTCATCACCTCGTTGGAGAACGCACAGAAGTGGCCGGAAAAGATGACCGACCTCAAGCTCATCGAGGTTCTCTGCAAGAGCGCACCTGCTCAGCTCGCTTTCCGTGTCCCTGACTTGATCCCCGTCATCTCCGGAGCCATGTGGGATACCAAGCCTGAGGTCAAGAAGGCTGCCTACGCCACCATGGAGAAGCTCTGCGCTCTCATTTCCAACAAGGATATTGAGCGTTTCATTCCTGAGCTCATCAAGTGTATCGCTAAGCCTGAGAACGTCCCCGAGACCGTTCACTTGCTCGGTGCCACCACTTTCGTCACTGACGTCCACGAGCCCACTCTCGCCATCATGGTTCCCCTCCTCGAGCGTGGTCTCGTCGAGCGTGAGACTGCCATTAAGCGAAAGTCCGCCGTCATCGTTGACAACATGTGCAAGCTCGTCGAGGATCCCCAGATCGTCGCCGCTTTCTTGCCCAAGTTGATGCCTGCTCTCGAGAAGAACTTCGACACCCTCGCCGATCCCGAGGCTCGTGAGAAGACCCGCCAGGGTCTCGACACCCTGATCCGTGTCGGTGCCGTCAAGGATGGCAAGGCTCCCGAGATCTCCAAGGCTGGTGATATCTCCACCGTTGCCGGTTTGCTCAAGGACGTCACCCCCGACAAGTACAAGATTGACGCCAAGTTCCAGCCCATTGTCGACTACATTGGTGCCATCGGTGGTCAGCTCATCGATGAGAAGGACTACGAGGCCATCAGCTGGCAGAACAACGCCGGTCCTTTCATCGCCGCTCTCATTGGTGATGCTGAGGCCAACGACGTTGCCAGCAACCTCCGCAGGCGCGCCATTCCCGCCGCTGCCATGGCGGACGAGAAGGAGCCTGATGAGGAGGAGGGCGAGGACCTCTGCAACTGCACATTCAACTTGGCCTACGGTGCCAAGATCTTGCTCAACCAGACCCATCTCCGCCTCAAGCGTGGTCAGCGTTACGGTCTCCTCGGACCCAACGGTTCCGGAAAGACCACCCTCATGCGTGCCATCAACAACGAGCAGGTCGAGGGCTTCCCCAAGCAGAGCGAGGTCAAGACCGTCTACGTTGAGCACGATCTCGACTCTGCCGATACCGAGCAGACCGTCATCGAGTGGACCATGAAGAAGCTCGCATCTGTCGGCATCAACAAGCCCCAGCCCGAGGTCGAGGAGACCCTCGTCAGCTTCGGCTTTGCCGCCGACCAGCTCACTGGCCCCATCACTGCCTTGTCTGGTGGTTGGAAGATGAAGCTCGCTCTTGCCCGTGCTGTCTTCGAAGAGCCCGATATTCTCCTTCTTGACGAGCCCACCAACCATTTGGACGTCAAGAACGTCAAGTGGCTCGAGGACTACCTTGTCAGCTCTCCTTGCACATCCATCATCATCTCTCACGACAGCAAGTTCTTGGACAACGTCATTCAGCACGTCATCCACTACGAGCGCTTCAAGCTCAAGCGTTACCGCGGTAACTTGAGCGAGTTCGTCAAGCGTGTGCCATCTGCCAAATCTTACCACGAGCTCTCTGCCTCCGACATGGAGTTCAAGTTCCCTGAGCCCGGTTTCTTGGAGGGTGTCAAGACCAAGGCCAAGGCCATCGTCCGTGTCTCCAACATGACCTTCCAGTACCCCGGAACCTCCAAGCCCCAGATCTCCGACATCACCTTCCAGTGCTCGCTCGGATCTCGTATTGCTGTCATCGGCCCCAACGGTGCCGGAAAGTCCACCCTCGTCAACGTCTTGACTGGTGAACTTATCCCCACCTCCGGTGAAGTCTACCAGCACGAGAACATCCGTATTGCCTACATCAAGCAGCACGCTTTTGCCCACATCGATCACCACTTGGACAAGACTCCTTCCGAGTACATCCAGTGGCGTTTCCAGACTGGTGAGGATCGTGAGACCATGGACCGTGCCAACAAGATCGTCACCGAGGAGGACGAGAAGGCCATGGACAAGATCTACAAGATTGAGGGTACCCAGCGTCGTGTCATTGGTATCTCCTCCCGCAGAAAGTTCAAGAACTCTTACGAGTACGAGTGCTCGTTCGCTCTCGGAGAGAACGTCGGCATGAAGAACGAGAGGTGGACTCCTATGATGACTGCCGACAACGCCTGGATTCCTCGTAGCGAGATCCTTGCCTCTCACGCCAAGATGGTGGCTGAGGTCGATCAGAAGGAGGCTCTTGCCAGTGGTCAGTTCCGTCCCCTTGTCCGCAAGGAGATCGAGTCCCACTGCGCCAACTTCGGTCTCGATGCTGAATTGGTTTCCCACTCCCGCATGCGTGGTCTCTCCGGTGGTCAGCGTGTCAAGGTCGTCCTCGCCGCTTGCTCGTGGCAGCGACCTCATTTGATCGTCCTTGACGAGCCCACCAACTACCTCGACCGTGACTCTCTCGGTGCCTTGTCCAAGGCTATCAAGTCCTTCGAAGGTGGTGTCATCATCATCACTCACTCTGCCGAGTTCACCAAGGACTTGACTGAGGAAGTTTGGGCTGTTGTCGATGGAAAGATGACTCCCTCCGGTCACAACTGGGTTCAGGGTCAAGGAGCAGGTCCCAGACTTGCGGAGAAGGGCGAGGAAGAGGAGACGTTCGATGCGATGGGTCAGTGCAGTCCCTAATCTAATTAAATATACAATTGCTAACTTAAAAAATAGGTAACAAGGTTGCTTCCCAGACAAAGAAGGTCAGTTTAAATCCACAAACCCACTCAGAATTGCGCTAACTATCCTACAGAAGAAGTTGACTTCATCCGAGATGAGGAAGAAGAAGAAGGACCGTATGGCCCGCCGCAAGCGTGGTGAGGAGGTCTTCTCTGATGAGGACGACTAAATTGCTCGTTCGATGTCCTTATGAACAGATTTGGCAACGAGTTTGGGTGGAAATGAATCAATCCAGCAAAGAAAATGATGGATAGAAAAAATCGGTGATCATGACTCGGAGTTAATGATTTGATACCTCGTAGACACTTAATAGACTCAAGGTTGCTCTTACAGCTTTCCTGAATTCAAAAAAGTTCAAAATTGTTTACAGTGCTTCGTTGCAATCGTGAGGTGACGTTGCGATAATGTAAATGCGCAATAACTAAGCACATTATAGTTACAGGCCTTCTCGTAGTTTTTCCTGGAGGATATTCAATGTAAAGTCCGAGTAGATGTTGAGATTTAGTAGCCTTCTTTGTTACAGGAGTAACCCTGTTACCTTTTTTTTAAGTTAGCAATTGTATATTTAATTAGATTAGGGTAAGCCTTAGCTTATTTTGTTAAAAGACCCTTTAACTTTACCCTTCTCTAGAGATCCTACGAGTGTTTAAAGCTATCTTAATGTAGACATCTGCAACTGCAGCACGATGCCACAACAACGAACCATTGTTCTTGATTTTGATACTGAACTGTCAGGTAATTCAATCTCATGGAATTGTCCTACTAATAGAGGTGCTCAAGCTGAAGCGTTGAGCGTACATCGTCACCGCAGAGAGAACTCATTTTACGGGCTACACAGCATTTGCTTGAAACCTTTGGGCTTGGATTACCTCAATCCCGTAACCATCTTTCACCTGCCACCTGGAGGTAAATCTTTCTATTGCTTCGCCGTTTTCGACTTCATCTATTCACCATTCAAGTGCGAGCCGGAGGTCTGAGTGCGTCTCCGTGGTCGACGCACGGACCAGTCGTTCGCGTGCGTGAAGCAAAGGTGTTTGCCCAAGCTCCTTCGTCTCTTTCCCTCTTCAAGAACGTCGCTCAAAAAGGTATGTAACCCACAAACTTCACTTTCCCGTTGCTAATTGCTGCTTATCTATGGTGTTTTCAGGATGATACGGCTCTTACCCGAGCTGTACCTTTGCGAGACGCCCTCACAAAGGGCAACGGCGTTCTTGCGGGCGAAATGCCTGCATGCTCCGCTCTAACAAGTGCGGTTCTACGGAACCCTGTTTGTATGAGCCTCCCAAACGTTGCAAAGCTACATGCTCTCTGAACGGGGCAGTGGCAATGTAACAGAGAGTGAGCGATCGGTCAATATCGCCTCACCCCATCAGGGAGGTGATATTTTCCATTTCGATTGCCTACGTGGTGGTCAAGGCCAGACGAAGACTGGACATCATCTGGTCAACGTCACCTCGCAACATGCCGGTGTGACACACATCCGGGAGGCAAGGTCTATTGTGAGCCCTACACGGGACTCAATGAAGCGGACAAAGATGCGACTCACACAATGCCCTCATCCGAACCTGCGGATGATTGGGGTCCCGTCGCGAAATAGCCGCAGGCGTCCATGCTTAGAAAGAAGCATCGGTCGGCCAAACTGAGAGGAGGAAACCTCTTATGCAAAAAAACTGAGAGGAGGAAACCTCTTATGCAAAAAAACTGAGAGGAGGAAACCTCTTATGCAAAAAAACTGAGAGGAGAAAACCTCTTAAGCCAAAAAAACTAAGAGGAGAAACCCTCTTATGCAAAGAAACAGAAGAGGAGACAACCTCTTAAGCAAAAAAGAGAACAATTGAAGAGGAGACAACCTCTATAAAAAAACATGCTCTGGAATGCCTATCCTCCGCGAGGTCAGAGTGGGAACTTCGCGAGCTTCCTTGCAAAAGGAGCTTGCGATGCTAAACTAGGCCACCGACAAGCATCTGAAGCACTCATCGTTTGAGTGCAAAAATTGATAGCATTACGAGCTGAGTATGTCTCCGCGCTTGATTGTGACTGACTACGAGATGGTGTACAGATTTCGATGGACCAATCCCACTTCGCACAATAGAGGTTCCTCTACTACTATCTCTTCCTCGAGTCCAGGTCACTGCCTGCATGTGCGACTGACCATTGCACCAAATAGCGATTTTCCGTCGTCGGTCGGGCATATACACTGGAATGATTGAACTTGGCGAAAGGGGGTAGGAACACAATTGAAGGCGAGCAATCTGATTCAGTCACGTCAAGCACTAGCTTCGAACGATCGTTGTGGGGACTGGCAGGTCTCTCCGGCCGTATTGGTAACTGTTTGAGAGGAGTGGTTGTTATCATGAGGTTGAAGAGGTTGAAGAGCTATGCCAAGTGCTACTCTGGGGTTTGCCCGGCTTTGCGATCCAAGCATCGGATTACTTACGATGTCGGAGCAGAACACTAACCAAATCATCCGTCGAGCAGAGCAAGCAACCATCAATGAAATGTGCATGGGTTGGTTGTAACCTCAAAATATCGTACTAGATCTATCGTGATTCTTGCACCAGGCACTCTAAGACATAGCCGATACGTGGAGAAAACTCTACCCCTTCACCCAAGAGCTACCAAACCGTCCATTCATTTGTGACTATCTGACATAGTTAGGTATCCATGGGCAGAGCAAGATTGTAACCACGGGTACGAGCTTAAAGGGCCTATTCAGACAGAACTGTAGATGTCTGGAATATCAATACTTTCTTTGATGCTCTCTGAATGGTTCATACTTTTCGCTATAGCTATTCCCGGTGTTATTATAGAGTTACTAATTGTAGCTACACGTCTTTCTTCTAAATCTTATGCTTAACCTTTCTGCCTCATAGGCCCGCATAGGCGAATCTATTTTCATGACTACACAGGACTTGCTTAGAGCCTTGGGACTCAGATACCCACGATCCCATCACGTATCCACCCCAAAAGAATCTTTCCACCAAATTCTACGTCATTCGATTGAGTGCGAGCTGGCCTGAGCGCGTCGCCATGGTCGACGCACAGACCAGCTGTTTGTGTCAAGTGAAGTTGTCCGCCCCAGCTCCTCCACTCCCTCTTCTTTTCTCCCCCAAGGACGCCGCTCAAAAAGGTATGTGACCCATCAACTTCACTTTTTCCACTGCTAATCGCTGTTCTCAGGCTCATGCGGCTATACCCGAGCCGAGCCTTTGGCAAAAGCCCTCTGAGAGGGCAACGGCGTTCTTCTGGGAAATTCGACGACACGCCGGGTTAGTGATGGACCCGGAAGGCGTGATCATCCATTTCGGCCATGGAGTGCATGGTCGGGACTGGAGAAAGGCTGGACAGCAGTAATTGAGCTGGACAGCAGTAATCGAACTTGACAGCAGCATCAAGAGCTGTAGAGCAGCATCAAGAGCTGTAGAGCAGCAGCAAGAGCTGTAGAGCAGCATCAAGAGCTGTAGAGTATCATAAAGAGCTGGACATCAGCATCACAAGCTGGACAGCAGTATTTGAGCTGGACAGCAGTATTTGAGCTGGACAGCAGTGCGATGAGCTGGACGGCAGTGCGATGAGCTGGACAGCAGCACGAAGAGCTGGACAGCAGCAAATGGAACTGGACAGCAGCAAATGAGCTGGACAGCAGAAAATGAGCTGGACAGCAGAAAATGAGCTGGACAGCAGAAAATGAGCTGGACAGCAGAAAATTGAGCTGGGCGAACCTTGCCTCGAGTATGCCGGGGTGAAAACCATCCGGGAGGCAAGGTTATATGACACGGTTGAAGCTGCGACACATGGAAAGCTTTCACCCTCACTTGCCGGTGATCGTGGTGCTTCCGTTGCTAGCTCGACCACAATGGAGTCCGTGCTATGACACCACGAGGAGAGGAGACAACCTCTCTTGCAAAAAAACACAAGAGGAGACAACCTCTTATGCAAAAAAACGCAAGAGGAGATAACCTCTTATGCAAAAAAAACAGAAGAGGAGACAACCTCTATAAAAAACATGCTCTGGAACGCCTATCCTCCGCGAGGTCAGAGTGGGAACTTCGTCATCAGTTGACGATGCTAAACTAGGCCATCGACAAACTCCTCCCTCACACTTGCCGGTAGAATGAAGTGGTTCGGTGGACATCGCATCGGGTTGCTATCGCTACACACGAAGAATTGTGGGAATGCGTTGGCTCGGGAAACAACTGTGAGAGCACGATGGGATATACGCACGACGAGTAAATCGTGTGCACTGCCTGGTGGGTAAAAATATACCCGATCGATAGGACATTCATGGAGTCAGACGGAAAGAGGCTACAGTGAGTTCGGTGTCAATTATGTATGCGGAGATCAAAAGTCAGAGGATCAATTCCTCATGTGGACGTAGAGACGCGTTGGGAATGAGTTGAGTTCTGTAGCAACCAAAAAAGTAACTTATATTGTTGACTGTCATATCATGTTCATACATTTACTATCTATCTTGGCCTCCTACAACTTACTCGATGAGGAGCCGTTGTCAATCTGGACGACCAGTTTGCCGAATTGGCTGGCGTTCTTCATATCATCGAATAAAGTATCGATGGCTGCGAGGTCAAGACCATTGACCACCCTCGATACCACAGGTTTGAGGTTCTTCTTGTTCACAAAATCGACCATCTCGGCGAATTCCTTTCGCGACCCCATTGTCGAGCCCTTGACTTCAATGTTGCGTAGCACAGCACCCATAAGGAAGTCCATCTTTGGTGATATAGTCATTCCGTAGACAGAGATTACGCCACCGGCCTAGAATTAGTTAGTTTAAGTTATTAGGCACAACGGAGAAGATATCCATACCTTTAACAACTTCATGCCCTTCGATACCACGTCGCCACCGGCGCCGTCAACGATAGCATCGAGGTATTTTCTGTTCTGGGGCAATAGTCCTTGCAGCTTCTTCTCCCAGCCCTGTTCTTTATAATTCACGCCGCCAGCAGCTCCCAGCGCTTTCGCTTTTTGAATCTTTTCCTCACTTCCACTTGTGACATAAACATTGCAACCCTGCGCGACCGCAAACAGAAGCGTCATCAACGCCACGCCGCCACCAATTCCAGTGATCAGAATATTGTAACCGGGTTTGGCATTTCCTGTCTTTACGAAGAACGCTCTCCATGCCGTTAGGCCTGTGAGAGGCAGCGCAGCTGCTTCCGCATCGCTCAATCCCTTCGGCGCCTCTTCAAGCTCGGAAGCTTCTATCAGAACTTTCTCGGCGAGTGTCCCCGCGGGATTCGTCTTCGTTCCACCAAGAATCGCGTAGCCCTTGGGGTGTTCGGGTCCGTCAAGCGAGTCCTTCCACCCGGTGCCTGGGTTCAGAATTACGCGCTTGTTGAGCCATTGTTGGGCGCTGGGTGAGGATCCAGCGGAGGTGACGACGCCAACGCCATCTGCGAGGAGAGGAACGCCGAAGGTTGTGCCGGGGTAGAGGTGTTGACGGATGAAGAGGTCGCGGTGGTTGAGGGCTGCAGCGGAGATGGAGACGACGACCTAGAAGGAGTCAGATGAGGGATTTCGAGAACGGGTTTCCATGCTGACCTGGTTCTCTGAGGGCTTGGGCTCGGGGAGTGTTATCTTTTCGAGAGGATAATACACTTGTCCTGGTTTGCCGGGAACTTGCTTGATCGTGATCGCGGAAGGCATTTTGTCGTGTTCTTTGGTGTTATTGGGAAGGAATTCGCTCAAGTAATGAATCCAGGAGAAATTGAGTAAGGTCTAAATGGCGATTGAAGCCGTAAATATAAAGATAACAAGCAAGTCATCTTCAATTATTCATTGATAAAGTATGGGTGAACAGGATGACGATTGACTCGCGGGGTACCGACTACCGAGGTCGACCAAAGGGGTTTAGCTTTGTTGCTCGCGTTTTGTCTTAACTAAATTTCGATGACTTGGCTGGGCTTTGAAATCGTTTAAGTCTGTTCATCATGCAATTTATCTCGTTCCATCGCATACTGGCGTTTTCGACGTCCATCCAATTGCGCGTGGATGAGGGATGATTCGAACATACCATCGTAACATGAGCTCCGACGTCGACGATGCATGCAAGCCTAGCGGGTCGAAGCAATTACATAGCGACATCGGATAGCTCTTTACCTACCTACCTATTCAGTATGGTGTGCTCTCTCGAAATCCCCAGGTTTTTTCTATTCCCTGGTCTTACAAATGGACGGCTTTTCCGGGCGCGCATCTCTGTATCCGAAATGCCGTAATTTTGTCAATTCATTCCGAAATAGGTGGTTAACCCACACCAAGTCACTCCGAATGGGCCAAGTATTACGTTTTTCGCATATATATGTTCTATAAAATGTCGTCGTCTTTTCTTACATTCTCTTCATCTTCAACTCGATGCTCCCGAGACTGGTAACTCACTTCCATGCAACACTGATATCGATTGGCGGGACATGGGCATTGATCTCTGGCGAGTAAGAACCCGCATCTTTCATCTCATTTCCCCGCACGTGGATAAGGTTCGGAATCGAAAACGAAAAATCAACAGTCATTAAAATCTTTGGTTGCATAAACAGCCTTTCAAAATTTGACTAGGAATTCTCGCGATTTGCATCCGAAGGAAAACGCAGTAACTCGTCGTCCATCTGCTTTGGTGTCTCAAAAGCGACCATAGACAATAGCCTCGATCATGACCGACAAACAAATCGAGGGGCTCATTGCTCCAAAGACGGGGGAACTTGTGGTACCAGCTGTTGTCGAAGAATCAAATGAGCACCAAATACCAGATGGCGGCTATGGCTGGGTATGCGTCGCCTGCGTAACGACTGTGAACTCATTCACCTGGGGTGTGTTTGGAAGCTACGGTGTATACCTCGCCTACTATCTAGCAAACGACATTTATCCTGAAGCCACGCCTTTGGACTATGCTTACATCGGTGGGCTTAACTTTGGAGTTGCCATGATTATGGCATCTCCAGTCACGTATCTCGTCAGAATCTTTGGAACACACATTCCTATGGCTGTCGGAGCACTCATCCAGATGGGTGGTTACATAGCGGCTAGTTTCTCCACGAGGATCTGGCATTTATATTGCACACAGGGCATTCTACTCGGCATTGGAGTGGGCTTTCTGTTTACGCCCAGCGTTGCTGTGACCTCGCAATGGTTTGATAAGAAGCGCTCACTTGCCAATTCAATCAACTCCGCCGGTACTGGTATCGGTGGTCTCATCATATCATTCTCCACTCAACCAATGATTGATCGTCTGTCTCTGGCATGGTCGCTACGTATTATTGGTATCATGGCTGGCACTATGAACCTCCTTGCTACCTGTTTCATTCGTAACAGAAACAAGGTCATCCAGCCGACGATGAATCCTTTTGCTTTCCATCTGCTACGCCGCCTCCCAGTCATCCTGCTCCTCTGTTGGGGCTTCTTCTCCATGCTTGGTTATATGGTGTTGTTGTACTCGCTCTCCGACTTTGCACGTTCAATAGGGTTGTCCAAGTCTCAGGCATCCTCTGTCACCGCTCTGATGAACCTTGGAACGTTGATCGGTAGGCCGGCGCTCGGGGTACTGAGTGATCGTTATGGGAGGATGAAAGTGGCCGGGATTGCAACCTTCGCTTGCGGCGTTGCTATCTGGGCTCTCTGGGTGCCGGCTGCTTCGTACGCGGTGACTGTTGTGTTTGCTCTCATCAATGGTATGGTGGCGGGCACATACTGGATGGTAAGTTGCTTGCCTTCGTTCATCACCTGTATCAACTCTGACACTTTGCAATGCAGGCACTGAGCCCCCTCTGTGTCGAGGTAGGAGGTCTGATAGAGCTCCCGTCACTACTCGCGCTTTCATTTGGTACAGCAATTCTTCCAACGACTTTTGCAATGGTCATTGCATTGAATATAAAAAAGCCTGATGCAGACAAGCCATATCTTTATCCTCAAGTATTCACTGGTCTGGCGTATCTTGCCGCCAGTGCATTCATGCTTGCTCTCTGGCTGATTCAAAGAAGGAAGAAACTGGTTTCAATATAGGACGCGTCAGGAGGAGACAATTCAGGGGATGACCAATGCACGGCCGAGATGAAGTAAGCTGAATAAGGTGATTTGAAATTCTCACGCTTTTCAGACGACATGACACTCCAGTCTCAAAGTACGGATAATCGATCGGCAAGTGAACGGATAGCCTGCAACCTTTGGATATCCGCGGACCCGCAGGTCTATGAAGACATTTGCATTGTTTGCATATCAGGAAGGAGCAGTTCGAAAGGAAATGATGTCGCCTACCTCGGTCAACAATTTGAAAGTCATTGTTGCGTTGTTAGTTCAAGAGTGTTGCAAGGGCGGAAGAAGGTTACGGCAAATATCCAACTTGAACAATCCTCGACCAAATCGCTAGTGATTGGCTATTTGCCTTGGGGCCGCACTGCCACGCTCCGTGGCCTTCTTTTCATCTTGTCTACCAAGACACCAAATGAAATAGTCACCAGAAACACATTGTTTTGAGACCAGAGGTTTTACTTTACCCACGATCTTGTGATAATCTTAAGGGGATCAACGTTCTGCCACGAAGATTAGTCGGGCTGAATGAACCAGGTCGTTGGGAGATATTATGCAGCCAATTCGTGTGTGCAGCACCCGTCATCTGGGGCTGGTGTGGCATCGCTCTAGACCTTACCGGAAATCGCCATTTACTCACCGTGCACTTCACTCTCCCAGGTACCGTACCCCCTTTCCGATGGAATTCTAGACTGCGTCGTCCAACCATGAGATGGCTATTATGGTCAGTCGGTTCTTTAGCGCACCAACCCATCGCATCACGTTGCTCCAGACTTCCAAGAAGCCCCTTATGTGATCGTGTGCGACGCGAAATGCGGGGAGAGGGTAAGGCTAGCTGGAGGAAGGGAGAGAAATATATGAGTTTCGTCGATAACAACAACCGTCTTCACCATCCGACGACGGAAGTGGGCAAGTTCAATCGAGTAGGTGCCGGGGTTGAGCACCCGCTATCGCTGCCTCTGTGTTTTATGGCTGATCTGGGGGTGCGGAGAGCTCTCCACAGGCAAGCGTGCCGAGCTTCGTTCATTGTTGATTACTCGCCAATCACATGCATCGCTATTATCCTTCGAGTCAGTCTGCTAGTCCTTGGATGGTCTCGCTCGTACTTGGCCGCTATGATTCCCCACGCTGCGCCCAACTCGAGGGCGTCTTCCGTGACTGGATCGCATGAAGCCGACGCGTTTTCGGATCCAGAGTCTGGGGTAGCTCCTAATCTATAAGTACCAGAAGAGCATCGCGAAACGAGTTGCCCTCCTCCACCCTCCTAGTTCGTCGCATCCTTCAAAGTCTTTCGATTATCGTCTGCTCTTCTTTGACAGTCATTCCTAACATGGCTGCGATGAGTAACGCGGAGCTCTCTGGTGACGAGAAATACACCGTGAACCACTCGGAACACATGAAGAACGATGATGCCCACAACGCGGCAGAGCGCGGCCATGTGGCAACAGATGCGTACGTCCCACTCCGCCCCATACATTCTCTCATTCCCTGGTCTCTGATGCTAATTATGTTTCCAGTCAGGGCAATTCACTCATAACGTTCGATCCTAAGGCCGAATCACGTCTCCGATGGAAGATCGATCTCTACATCGTCCCGACTGTCGCACTGCTTTATCTATTCTGCTTCATTGATCGAGCAAATATTGGTATGTATTTTCTCACTGTGTGGGGGTAGCATTCGGTTCCCCTGGTGTCGTGTTGGATCCAGTAAGCATTCGCTAACCATTACCAGGCAATGCTAGATTGGCGGGACTGGAAAAGGACCTCAAATTGAAGGGATACGATTACAACACCGTCCTTTCCGTTTTCTATATCTCTTACATCGTTATGGAAATTCCCGCCAATATGCTCTGCAAATATATGGGACCGGGTAAGTTGCTAGCGGTCTTCTCTCCATGTGCGAATACTGATTGCGTCTAGGTTGGTTCATTCCTATCACCAGTTTGGGATTCGGAATCAGTTCGATCGGCACGGCTTTCGTTCACGACATCCATGCCGTCTGTGGTGTTCGTTTCATCCTGGGTGTTTTTGAGGCCGGTATGCTTCCCGGAATCGCCTACTACATGTCCCGTTGGTACCGCCGTTCCGAGCTTGCATTCCGTCTTTCGCTTTATATCGTCATGGCGCCTTTGGCCGGTGCTTTCGGTGGTCTTTTGGCATCTGCCATTCTGAAGTTGGATAGCTTTGGAAGCCTCACTCGCTGGCGCATGATTTTCGCCATTGAAGGCATCATCACCTGCATCCTGGCCTTGATATCTTTTGTCACCCTCACCGACCGACCAGAAACTGCACGATGGCTTACACAGGAAGAGAAGGACCTTGCAATTGCCCGTGTCAAGTCTGAGCGTGTTGGAACCACCGAAGTCCTCGACAAGATTGACTGGACCAAGACTCTTCGAGGCATCATCAACCCTTCTACCCTGGCAACCTCCTTCATTTTCCTCCTCGACAACATCACCGTCCAAGGTCTTGCTTTCTTTGCTCCAACAATCGTCAGGACGATCTATCCCAAGGACTCCGTGATCTCGCAACAGCTCCACACAGTACCACCGTACATTGTTGGCGCATTCTTCACCGTCCTGCTCCCGTTCCTCTCTTGGCGTTTCGATCGTCGCCTCATCTTCATGATTGCCTCCGCTCCTCTGATGATGGCCGGCTACATCATGTTCCTCGCCACTACATCTACGCAAGTCCGCTACGGAGCCACATTTATCATCGCTTCGGGCGCTTTCTCGTTCGGTGCACTTTGTAACGCCCAAGTGTCTGCAAACGTTGTTTCCGACACTGCGCGCGCTTCTGCTATCGGCACCAACGTCATGTTCGGAAACATTGGCGGTCTCATTTCGACTTGGAGCTTCCTTCCAGCCGATGCGCCCAACTTCCCTATCGGCAATGGACTCAACCTGGCCACGAGCTCTGTCGTCTTGCTTTCCAGCGTTGCGCTGTTATTCTGGATGAAGGCAAGCAATCACCGCAGGAAGCAGAAGAACGTGGAGCAAGAATTGGAAGGATTGACGACACAGCAAGTGCAGGATCTAGATTGGAGACATCCTGCTTTCCGGTGGAGGCCTTGAAAGCTGCCATCTCTGCAGGACATTCTCAAAGCACTTTTCGAACAGCCATGCCACTTTAGTATTAGGGATTTAGCACGTGATGTAATTGATCGAGTAATATAAGGATGCTGGCTTCACTCCGCTTCACACAATTTGACCCCTAAGGATAATACAACTAATATTCTCACTTCTGGTTTACTCGATCCTCTGCCAATTAAGTCGATGTTGACTTGCCTTTCACCTAGTGAACTTTGTCCTTTTATTAGTGAACTTTATCTTTCTATTGGTGAACTTTACTCTTTCACTTAATGAACTTCACTCTTATCACGAAACATACACACACACACAGACCATCTCCCTATACACCTTCCACCGTACATAAAGGTACCTAAATTTACCTTGATTTACTTTCGTTTATTCAACCTTTCTTCCTACTTTTGCAACTCTGGCTTGGAAATCGACAGTATGGGAATTTGGAACTTCCTCTCTCGGAAACAATCCGTCTTTGTGGATGACTTACCTAATGAGGTTCTGATCCAAATCCTAAGCGAAGTCATTAATGATTCCAGCCCTACTCGTACCAACGTACTCACCGTGTGCAGGTTATGGCATCAACTCGCTGTCCCAGAATTTTACAAACACATCGCCTTCACCAAGCATAACAAACTAGAGAGCTTTCTTCAGTGCGCAGATGTTTCACGACACGGCCGCCATATTCGATCTCTGACGATTCACATGGGAGATGGCGGCGCCAAGGATTTAATATTTTTTAAGAAAGAGAAGCTATCTACATTCGTACCGCCTCTAACTCGACTCGTATCAATATTGCCAATCTTGAGCGGACTACTATCATACTCTCTATGTGTTACACGAGATATGGACTGTGTACTTCCTCGACACCTTCTCGTCCAGATTATCAACGCACTGCCGGAAAGCTGCGTAAACTTGGAGGTTGACACACTCGGTCGCGACAGTCGAACTCAAAGCGAGCAATTACATGTTTGCGACTCTATTCGCCAGATACTACCCAGGATGAAGTATGTGCGTGTGAGGATGGGTGCAATGTGTTCCTCTATGTTCGGGACTAGAAAGACCTTACACGCCACTGAGGATGGGCCAGCTTCCAATGATGGCAACGGCGAATTTTTGCCAATAGAAACCACATCGCTGCGTTCACTTGTCGTCAATTGCATGGACTCGTCGGGAGGCACCTTGCAAAAGTGTGGTCAAGAAGACTGGAAAGAGTGGGAGGTATACCGTGGCTGGGGATACCCTTCCCCGTGGACATCTGTCACTTTTGGGATGGGACAGCTTCTTTTGAAAAATTCGCAATACCTCCAGGGGACTCGAATATATGCAATCGACTCCCCCAATTCCGTATCCCATGTACCTCACGAGAGTGGAGACCACCAAACCCTGATTCACGCTGATATTGTTGCGAAGGAAACGTGGGCAATACCGTATGAAATGGTTCTTTTTCGTACCTGTCGACATTACTTGGAGTACCTTTCCAATCCTTTTATTTTCCGCTTACCTGATGGCCGAGAGATGATGGCGAGTGTCGATAACATGGTGAAGCATGCAGAATGTGCACAATGGGAAACCACGGGAAATGGGTCGAGGTTACCACGAAATGCCAAAGGTCGATACATCGATGCCGACAGTTCGAAGGATTTCGGATTACCAATCATAACACCTAGGCAATGGCAGGCGGAACATCCACGGAAAAGGCAGCCCACTAATTATAGAGAGAGAAAATTTGGGATGAGACTGTTCGGTGCTGAACATAGAGTTGGTGGCGACCATCTATCATTGCGCATTGTCAAAGAGATCATCCCTGAAGGCTGGACTCGTGAACGGTCCGGCGATCTCGTAAAAGTAGACTAAGTGGGTAGAAAGGCCGTGATGCTATTGCCTACAGTAGATGATTTAATTATAAAGCACATTGATAGCATCAATAATTGAAGATTTTACCGCACGCCTGTTAGGTCTAAGCTATGCTACTGTGATTGAAGCAGGAGTCCGTGCAAATTGCTCAAGTGATTTTAACTCTGACCAGTAGACATGAAACGCAGATCTAGATATTAACATTGTGAGGAGATAGAAGATATGCAATGCAAATTTGAGGATTGCTTTGTTATCATGAGAGACAATTGTTGATCCCGCGCCCTACACCTAACGCCATTATGAGCGATCGTCCTTTCATTCGAATCTGCATTACTCCGTCCCTAAGCTTCTCAGAATATGCCAACACAAACATACGTGTTTGCCCACATCTCCGTGCAACCGTTGATTGTCGCCCCTGAGTTCCACTTCTTGAAGTCCTCAAGGCTGATCCCATACTTCTGTGAAATAGTCCCGCAATCCTCGCCCGCATCAACGAACTCGAACTTGTTGCAATTACCCACCATTCCTGTCTGCGTAGGCAGCGGGGTTGTAACACCATTCCCAGTCGTAGTCGTTGGTGGACGCGTGAACCCAATGACACGAACACACTGATATGTATCCGCCAGCATCGACCTACACTCCGGTCCAACCCCCGGGTTCCACCTGAGGAAATCAGCAAGCGTGATGCCGTTCCCTGCAATCTTTCTGACAATGTCTGCACACGTCTCCCCGGGCCTGGCTCGATAAAACTTGTCGCAGTTGTCCACAAGGCCAGATTGAGTTGGCAAAGGAGTGGAAATGCCATTAGTAGGTGTGGGCGCCACTGTGGTTGTCGTACCTCCGATAACACCAACACAGTAGTTTGTGTTCAGGAGGAGAAACTGGCAATTATCTCCAATCCCAGCATTCCACGCTCGCAGCTGCGTGAATGACAGGTTGTGCTTGCTGAGCACGGATTGGCATGTGTCGCCACTGACTACTTTGTAAAACGTGTTGCAGTTGCTGACCATGCCGGACTGAGTGGGCAGAGGAGTAGTGATGCCATTGCCTGTTGGAGATGGTGTAGCAGTGGTGCGCGTTGGGTCGGAGATGATAATTGTGCTGTTCACGGCACGTAATTGGAAACCTGGGTGTGCTGCCACGATGGTAGAAAGTGATAGGAGGATAGTGGTAATGATCATTTTAGGAGTCATGGCTCTGAGTATTAAAGATTAGAAAATGAGAATTATGCTCAAATGCTTTTCAGTTGTAGCTGTAGAGAAAAAGTTCAAACCATCAGCGCTTTTATACTTCTAAAATCCATTCCCCTAGTCAAAATGGCTACCTAATTTGAATGTTATCCAATACTATCAACGCGGTGCTCTTCCATTTTTTCTAGGCAAACATCGAGAAAGCAATATGTAATCGTGGGACCTGCTTCAAAAATCCAATATATCATGATTAAGCGAGCTCATATGGTCCGGGGTAAAACGAGGCTGAGAGCCTCGAATCTTACGACCCAGAATCCTTCGGTAGGGATCTTGCATTTCGGAAGTTTTCCTTTTGTGGTACCGAAATAGGACCGGTGAGCTTTTTTTCTAATTGTGCTCTTCCTAACAATGCAGCTGCAGCACTATGGATTGTGACGAGGTGCAGGAGAAGATTCGGTCCAATCCTGGGCACTGAGTTCAAGAACTGGTGCCTGCAGCTTAAGATGTGTCAGCCTTAAGGAATCCGGCTGATTAGGAGCAGGCTGCGGAATTTCTATGAATTTCCAATATCACCATCTTACATTTGGGGGCTTGTCAAAAAAAGTCCACTACTTAGAACTAATCAATCACGGGGGCACTTAGTAGGTAGACACACCATATGGAGTGGTTGATTTGTACAATTATGCTATATTGCGATGCCTTCATTGCGAGAATTGTTAATGCTTCAAGTGTTCATACCGTCTTGCGGTTCGAACCATCAGCGCGGACTTAGCTTCCGTTACCGAAGATACAGAAGGTTGAATTAACATAAGGATCACTCACTTATTGCAATGTCCCATTTAAAAGCTAGAGAATCATAAAGTCTAGAAAAAGGGAACGCTTCCTTAAAAATACCTTCCCTTCTGAAGGTGGGAGGTGGGAGAACAGGTGAGAAAGGAAGAACAACACTGAGATGATAACAACAATGAAGGCCATCAACACTAACAATTACGGCAATTGAAAGAGGAAAAAAAATAAAGCGAAGTATAGGGCTCTCTCGCCATGCGGAAAAGTCTTGGCAAACACAAATCGTACATCTATCCCCACCTTCGCTCTCCTCTCTTCCTGCTCTCCCCTCCCATTGCCTCTTCTTATCTCTTTCTCTCACCTTTCTTCCTCCTACCACGGACAGCAATCATAATAGATTGTAACCGCAATGGATTCTTTTACTCCTCCCGACTTCTCCTATCACCAACGGTCAGCGCCGGGTAGATCACCCGCGCAAGAGCGCATGAATCAAACTACCAGGCGCCTGGAGGATTCCGCAACGATGTTTGGACGCACATCCACTAAGAGCTGTGTGCGGTGCGGACGCAACAACAAATCTGCCATACATAAGCAGTTTTTCTGGAAATGCACGGGATTCTGCCGGCTGTGTCAAAAACCGAACGCCCATATTGGCAGACTTTGTCCTCTTCTGGGTGCTCCCGAATATGCGCACATATTCACTCCTGCGTGGTGGCAACATTCCACCATCCTAGCTGGCTATCCGTACCGCGGTATCCCACCAGCTGATGATGGAGACGATCCCGGAGCGACTGCCACGAACCAATTTGGCGCGCGCCGTGGAAGCAGTCACGACAACGCCAGCCCGGCTCAATCACCTCCGCGCACAGGAGATAGCAATCTGGTGATAGCTGCAATTGATGCGCTCATGGAGGAGCTTTCGAGGGCTGGAATTCACAGAACCGACATGCTGATGGATATCATTGACCAAGTCAGAGAGTTGGAGGCCAGAGTAAAAGATGCTGAATCTCAGAGAGATGCAGCGCACTATGAGGTGAACCAGCTAACTATTGCTGCTAGATACGACGCCCAAGAGATAGAGGCGTTGCGGAAACATATTGATATGGTCGAATCTGAGAGAGATGCAGCGCGGCGCGAGGTGAATGAGCTGAACAATGCTGCTAGAACCTTTGTGGCCAGACAGGCCCAAGGCACCCGAGAAATCGCCCGAGAAATAGAAGCGATGCAGGACCGGATTCCTGATTATCGAATCTAAGAGAGATGATGTACGGCCATGGGGTGACCCAGTTGACTACAGCTGCTAGAGACGTCAGACCCAGTGACGCCAGACCCAGTGACGCCAGACCCAGTGACGCCAGACCCAGTGACACCAGACCCAGTGACGCCAGACCCAGTGACGCCAGACCCAGTGACGTCGAATCAGGAGACGTCGGACTCAAGAGACGTCGGACCCAAGAGACGTCAGGAATCAGACGCACCGCAGAATCGTGCGGTGGCCCAGTTGACTAATGCTGCCAGAGACGTTGCAGACACGCGTTTCGCCAGGGACGTTGCAGACATGCGTTTCGCCAGAGACGTTGCAGACATGCGTTTCGCCAGAGACGTTGCAGACATGCGTTTCGCCAGAGACACCAGTACATGTAGGCGATGGAAGACTGAAGATGACTGAACCTGAGCGGGATGAGCCCTGCCAACTCATTGAGAATATTTAGTCTGCTGACGAAAGGGTTCGCCAAAGAGAAGGTAATGCTAGACAGAAGTCTAGCACAAGCTAATCTTTAGTTTATCGCAATGCAGAAGAACATTGGGGTCCTGAACTCTGGAATTCGACAGCTCCTAGTTGAAAGGACAGGGCCTATTGGAGAAAGTACGGAGCCTTATGGTCTGCCCTTGAACACTGCATAGGACAAGGAGAAACAGTCGAACACGCGTCCGGTGGCAAAATTGAGAAGGACTGATCGAGATTCCAGTCGAGAAACGCTACATATCGGGGACAGGTGACAAATGCTACACCCTCTTCTAGTGAAGACAGGCATTTCGAATGCTATCATTTTCTAATGTTTGGGATGTTCGATGGTTACATAGATAGCAAGAGGCGGTTTTTAGTGCGAATGTAACGCTTTTCCGCTTTCTAGATGATGCTTCTACCAGCGTGATACTCCAAACTAGATTTTTTGAGTGAGATGTCTCGATTGTGGTGCTGCCATACATTACATGACGATACGGGCGTCGTTCTCATACATCCGACGGGCAGAGATGCGCCATTTTCTTGTCTTGTGGCATTTTCTTTCAATTGTATCTTTAAAATCCCTTACTGATTGCTTATGGGTCATTGCCTTGCCTTTATGAGTATACATGGTAGAGAGAATGCCTCCACCAATGTGAATGAGTTGAAGAGATGTCGTTCATCGGTCACGTGGTTTTGCGCGTGTTGTGGGATAATGTGCATCCAGTTCTCTGCGAGGCAAGAGACAGATACTCGCCCTATACAGACTTAGAATTTGAATTCACGAGAGCCATTGCCCTATATACAAAAGTATTAAGTATTGTTGTCCATGCTTGACGCGTCGCTCAAGATTCAACCAGCGTGTCACCTAAGCGACATATCCATGCATCAGCATATAGCAACACTGACCCTTACAAGACTTAAACAACACATCTGGTCCTTTAACCCTTACCAACTTC
Organism: Aaosphaeria arxii CBS 175.79; assembly: GCF_010015735.1. NCBI lineage: Eukaryota > Fungi > Ascomycota > Dothideomycetes > Pleosporales > Aaosphaeria > Aaosphaeria arxii. Next base: position 536,074 of record NW_022983484.1, read on the forward strand.
CGGTTTTAACTAAATCTTTTCCCCGGTAGGATTAATTCATATCGCTCACGACTTGTCATGACAAACGTTAACACGGATGGAGAGATGCCAACCTCCGGTGAAACTACGCCGCAACCAGTGGAACGAACTGATGAGGGCACTTCAACGCATGTACACAACGAAGAATCCAAAATCCCAGTGCCCCCGCCACTTCGATCAGTGCGCCGAAAGATGTCAAGCAAGATAGTAACTCCAACAACATCGAAGAAATCTTCTCACCTGAGCAGCCTCTCGAAAACCAAACCAACGCCATCCGCTCCACCTAATTTTCCATGCAACCTGTTCTTCTACGGCACTCTCATGGACCCAGAAGTACTTCAATCCATTATCGAGCTGCCGAATTCGCCATATATCTGCCACGGATCTACAACAGGTTTTACGGTCCGAATGTGGGGTATCTATCCCGCTTTAGTTCCGTCTCAAGATGGCGCAGTGAGTGGTACGGTCTGGAATTGTAGGTCTGTTTCGGAGTTCAAGCGCTTGGCAGAGTACGAGACGGAGGCGTATACGTGGTGTGAGTGCGATGTAAGGCTGGAAAGTGGGGAGGTGCTAATGGGGTGTAAGACGTTTTGTTGGGCGGGAGATGCGAATAGTAAGGAGCTGGAAGACGGCGCATTTGATTTAGAACGTTATCAAAGGTACTTTAAAGCATCAACCGTTCGACGAAGGCCTGCTTGGAGTTAGTGTAGATCAATTGAGTATCTCCGCTAGCCACCCATGATGTCTTTCATGGACCATAATACCGACGTTTATAAATTGAGGTTGTGTAGCAACCTGCCATTGTGATCAACTTCCTTCATGTTATGTTATACGCCGGCTACTGAACACAGCATTGCCAATTTGACCATAGATGAGCATGTGCCAGCAGAGTCTGTTTCTCTAGGACGAAGCTTATGTCAATCCATTGTGAGGTTGAAAGCAATGACACGGACAAACTGACGAACTCGCCTTCACCTTCTCACCAAACAAACAGCACAACGCAAATATGGAGGTTTGGTTTCACCGAAGCCGATAGACGCTAGAACCATCACTTCGATAGAGGGTGGTTGTAAACATCTCTCACTTTCCTCTTTCTTCTCTCAACCTCCCGCGCACATCCTCCCATCCTCCCTTCTTCTTACTTCTACCGCCTCCAATCTTCTTTGGCCCCATTGTACCTCACGATGGATGTCATTACATCGGCTTCGGCCGTAACCCGACACGATGAAAAACCACGGTCCGCTGTGAAAGAAGAACCCACATTCCATGTGGCTCAAGGCGAAAGTTCTGCTGCAGAAATGAGCAGTGAACAATTCCGGTCCGAAAACGTCATGTTCAGCACGTCATCCCAAGGACGTCACATGTCCCCACGCCCGTCAAGCCAGGATCTGTCTGGTGAAGACGGCTATGAAGATGACGTCGTTTCTCTGAGCCAGACTGAGAAACATGGACGTTGCATGTCGTCAAGCCCGTCAAACCAGGATTTTTCCGGTGGAGACGGCTGCGAAGATGTTCCTCCGAGCCAGGCTGAGGAGCAACCATCCGATGATGACCCCGCCACGACCGCGATACTCCTCGCCGAAAGGCGCCAGCTTGAAGAGGAAAATTCTGAGCTGAGAAAGATGAAGAGCGCGTTAAAGGCCCAGATAACGCGACAATCCGAAGAGATCAATGAAAAGTACAAGCGTTGGTTTCAAGAAGAGATCAGACGCTTTGTGAGACAGAGGTGGGCAGTGGATAAGATGGAACTCGAACTCGAAGAACAAAAGGCAGCGCTTGAGAAATCCAAACTCAAGCATTTAGTGGCCGAGCGGCTAATTCTTCAGGTGAACGATCAACTTGACGTACTTTTAGATTCTGCGGATAAGCAGCAGTCGCTGCTAGAGTTCCGCGATTTCTTGAGTGGTATCGTTCAAGATGCAGCATCAGAAGATCACCGCATCGAGCTTGAGGATTTGGAGAAAAAATATGATCGAGAGGCAAAAGTCCTACACGGTAGTGTCGAGTGGATCGATGTTTTCATGAAGAGTCTCGAAAGGCTTGACGACCCCGACATTGATGCTCACAAGACGCTCGAAGCGCACGAAGAAGATAGCTTCCTGCAAGGCTATTCACAAGGCATGACCGACTTTGCACGACTTTCTACTGTCGAGTCAAACAATGGCAAGATCCCCGAAAACTCGGAAGATTAACACGTCGAGACCCAAAGACATCGCGGAAGCGGCCGCAGGATTTTATTCTAAAGAGGCACATGTTTCACGATATTTTGCCAAACAGTACTGGGATGAGCGGCTCCAGGAACAACTCTGGAAATCGCCGCCTCCAAATCCCGCTGGACACTGAAAATTGCCAGTTTTTTCAGGTGGTGTTCAAAGACTACGCGGCGATTTGGTAGATTGTCGGGCGCGGGTGCTATGGGAAGACGAAGCAGAGGTCAAGCTCAGGACTGCACAAGGCGGCAGGCCTTAAAGATCTCAGCACTCTAAAGGAACGAAGAAATGCAGATAGGCACTGCGGGTTTCATCATACACTATTCTCCATGAATGTATCTCTTTGTTTGACTCATCAAGTGTTTCTCACTTGTTCAATCTGTGATGTTGCTGTACTATGGTATCATGATCTCCACTTACCATCCAGTCCTAAATAGTAAATTTTCCCATTTGAGTGAAGCTTAGAATAAAAGCTACGATGAGCCACATAGGGAAACTCATTTATGACATGTCTTGGAACCCAGGACCTTACGACAAGCAATACTTCGACTTATAGAATCGAATCAGAACAGTGTTACACCCTAGCTACTTACGACCTTTGCTCCTTTCGATATCTCTCTAATTTGAGCGGGCTATGTCACCTCCATCATGGCTGGGTTTGTGTTTAAGTTTGAGGACTACGGCCACTCCTGTTCCGAGTCAGGAATATATAGCGCATCGCTTCTTTAAGGGTCTTGAGGTCCTCTGTAGGAGAGTTGGACTGTAGTTATAGTAGACTTCTATAATTCTCTGTCGGATGTATAATCCCTTCATCGGCGAACATGTCCCTGTCGATTGGTCTCATCTTTCAAGTTCAAAGAAGAATATCCTACTCCTAGAGATCTTTAGTTGTAGCGCCACCCAGGTTAGTACACCGGATGGATATAGTCGGCCTGGTGAAGTTATCTTGTCCCTGGCATTTTCTACATCGCAGCAAGCCGTGCTTTATGTTTACCTGCTCATCTCGAGTTAATGCTGCTGTAGTAAGTGTTAGGATTGGTTTGCAGGGCACTTAGAAGTTGGCAATTAGCAATAGTGAGATCGAGTCAATTCTATTATCCCCAAATGATAGAGACGAATCGCTGAGGAAACTTATTGTTTCTCAGCCAGTGTTATAGGGAGCATTATGTAATCATACTAAGCTAATCTGGGCCACTCAGGCCTCTAGCTAGTATAAATGGCAGGAATTGCCCCTTGTTCTAACAGTAAGTAGAGTGTATTTTCCAGGAGTTGGATCAACCGATGTCAATGCCATCATGTCAGAGCTACATGTATTCATCGTCAGGTATTGCAGACATAAACTTGACATCCACAGGAGAAATTTATAAATGCAGTGTATAGTTTTCGACTCAGCAGTAGTTGTAGTCATCTTGCTAAACGCATAATCGAATCAAGTTGTTTCAGCCATGGCTCTCAGTAATTATGCATGGGGGCTAGCACTTCAATTCAGATAACCTTTCAGCTACAAGCCAATTGTCCAAAGTGAGCCAATTAGTCTCGAGCAGATACCTTGAAGAGTGAGGTATGTTACATATAATACTGTGCAAGGCTGGTCTGTGCGTTGAATTAACCGCGAATAACTTCTTATCCTGCTAGGCTTTGTCTGGACTAGCATTGGTCTGAGGAGTTCTTGAAATCTTGCCACAAATCACGTGGATTGTTGCCAGCTGTATGCTAGTCTGGATAGAGGATAGAATTAATTGGTATGCCGTATGTTTCAGATCATGCGGTGGTTACTGTGCTTTGTACTGTATGTACCACGAAACTCCCAACATCCGAATATCGCATGTTCCCCTTCTTCCATCTCCCACGCGAACTGCGTGACGAGATTCTCGAGTATGCGATTTTCCATATCCCACATATCCCCTACGGACCAAGACGCCACATGCGAAGGGTATGTGAAGATGTAGTTGTAAAAGAGAAGTGTAGGAAAATACTCTATCTCCATCCTCACCTATCAACACCCATCGCCACGAAGATGGGTCTCCTACTGGCCAATCGCCAAATGCATGCCGAAGTGACTGCGTTGCTAGCCAGATTAAAACCGGAATACGTTATAGATCTTCCTGTCGTCAACGAACAGTATCTGCTACCGACATGGCGCTTCACAGTACCGTACAAGACAGCTCAAATCGAGTCGCTCACGATCAATGTCAAATTCTGTACAAGCAATCCAGAACTGGTCTTGGATCACACCGACCGTTGGATATATCGAAAGAGGACATATGTGGGGAACACCATAAATTCATTCCTCCTTAGACTCTTACACAGCGGCATGGCAGGGAAGCTCGAACAACCGCACCGGGCAGTGGGGCTTTTCACTTCAGGCTACAACTACGGCAACCTTTTCATTCGCAGACTATGTATCAACCTTGACGTCCAGGAGAGTGAAACTCCAGTGCTGCTCACAGAAGAGGAGGTTCCCGTGCGCACTCCGGGGCTCTGTGATGGTCTCGACATGGACACGCCTCTCTACGGCGTTAAGTGGAATGGCGTTCAGGCTGTCGAGGAGCGGCTTACTCATCTATTGGATATTTTCACGAGCCGCGGGTCAAAGGCGTATAGGTATGTTGGCAAGGTCGTGATAGCACGGGGTGGAGTAGATCAAACGACACTGGACCCTGGCCGGATTACTCTGGGTCCAGAGATGGAGCCATGGTATCGACTCTTTGATTTAGACGGCGAAGAGCAGTGAGGGTTGGTCTTCTGCGATATCACGTACTGCAATTTATAGAAGGTACAAGGGGTGGTTGAGTCATTGAAGCGAGTAGATTTTCAATCCTCGAGTCCATGGTGGTTGTCATTAGTAATTGAAACCTGTACTACCACAGAGAGGTATTAATAGCAAGCCCAACAAATCATAAAACTTCATAAACAAATAGTTCCCAGATCAACTGCCCCCACACGAGGCCTTCAAAATTGACCAACTCCATAGAAATCCCAGAAATGATGAATCCGCCGACGGCACGTCACTCAAGTGTACACACTCTCCGTCCAAGAATTGACCTGCAATCCTTTCTCTGCCATCTCCGCCTGTTCCAGGAATTTGAGCGGCATCCAGACCAAGTGTCCCTTGATCCTGTCCAGCTCTCTCCTGACTTCCTCGACCGGCCTGTCTAGATCGTACAGATGGCCTTGCTTGTGCTTTTCATCAGTTTTAGGGTTGGGCGTGAACTTGTCGTAGTCGTCGAAGGTGAGGATCTCATCGTCGGGATCGGCGTGGAACAGGTCTTTGAATACGGACGTGTTGACGGTGGCTTGTTCGCACCATCTCGTCCATAATTCGTTGCCGAGAGGGTCCCGGACGAAGTCGAGTTCGGGCCCTTCGCGGTACTCGTTGGGGGAATGGCCTGGGGGTTGGGCGTTCGGGTCGTCGCTTGCGTCGAGGGCCTGTGGTGGCAGGAGGCCGAGATGCTCGCGCCAGAGCATTGTGCGGAGAGTCCAGGCGTGCTTGCCGGCTTGGTAGGGCTGGCCGTCCATCACGGTTTCGATCTTGTCCGTGTCATTCATGACGATTGTGAGTTCGGAGTCGTGGTAGCCGAGTTGGGAGCGGTCGTTGATGTTGGAGCTGCCGCAGATGACGTATTCGTCGTCGATGATGCAGAGTTTGGCGTGGATGTAGAGTTCTTCTTGGAAGAAGTGTTCCTTCTCAGCCTCGGGGTCGCCCTCCCATGGCTCGGTGCTGGGCTTCTTGTCCGTCAACATGGCATCGTCGGCAATGGAATCGGGGTCGATGATGCCGCCTTGATCACCAGCAGCGACCTCGCCTTCGTCAGCGGCGAAGCGTCGTCGCATGTCTGCGGCCCGTATTCGTGCCTCATTGCCGTCTTCCAAAGGAGCTTCCAGTTCTTCCACTTCGGCCTGGACGAGGTCTTTGTACTTCATGCCGGACTTCTCTTCGTGTTCGATGAGCTTGCGGGTGACATTGATGCGATCGTATGAACGGAGGTTGAAGAAGAAAATGTGTTCCCTGGGGTTGACGCCCTGCGCTTCACACTGCCCAAAGATACTGTGCTCTCCGCGGCAGATACTCTTGTACTGGTAGTCCATGATCGCTCGGGTTCCCATTGCTGCGTTCTCCCTAAGATCTCCCGCAAAGCCAGGAATGGCAGGAATTAGGATGATGACCCTGAATTTTCTACCTTCTTTGCCGGCGCGAACCACGGCATCTACGATCGCTTTCCCGATCTGGTTATGGACTGGGTTTTGTTGATCACCGGTTGCCGTGATGAAGAATTGGTTCTCGATGTACACGAAGTGCTTCGCGTTACGGATCAATTCGATGTAAGCGGTTTGAATGCTCTTCTCCTCGGGCAGGATTCCACTGCTCCAGTCGGCGCTGCTACGCACGATCTGCGCATGTACGGTTCCTCGGTTGTCCAGGTTCTTCGTGCTCAGTGGTGTGAATGGGTGATGAACGTAGTCTCCCATTGGGAACTTCGGTCGTTGCACACCGACGAGATCTTCATCCTCTCCTTCGCGGCCTTCCAGGGTGAGCCAGTCGTAACGTTCATCTCGCTTGTATTTGTCTCGCTTGCAGAAATTCCAGCGCAGGACAAAGTGCTCTGCAATGTCGTAGACGCAGGGTCCGATCACACCCATAGCGACATCGTGCCATGGCATACGTCCATAGTCTGACTTGTCTAGGGCGTTAGATTTCCAGTCTTCAACGGTCTGGAAGTCCATGATGCGGTTGTTGTTGTAATCCTGCCCAGGGAAGATCTCATTCTGAACGCCGGATGGATGGACATCGGCAAGAGGATGCTGATGATTGTCCCAGCGGCCCTATTCCTATTATTAGTTTAACTTTTTTGGTTCGGTTCTATTACATACGTAGCACATGTCCAGTCCTCCGATGAATGCCATCGCATAATCAATGACAATAAACTTTTCGTGATGCGCCTAGCGATGGTTAGTCTGGTGTTTCGGCTACTGGAGGAATTTATATGCCTACCCAGTAAAATGTCATATCGGAGGCATTCTCCAAAACATTGTGATCAGGGTGTCGCATCAGCTTAATGTTTCCATACCCAGGCTTGCCCTCAGGAATAAGATTCATCATAGCTTTCTTCGTGTGCTGACTGTTGCAGGTAAGTGCAGCCGAAACCTGGTCGTGTGAGTATCGCGCTTGAATTAGAACGTTGGCGTATCTTACCTCTTTGTATACGATGATGTAAATCTTGACGCCAGCTTCTGCGCGACGCTTGAGGATCTGATCTAAACGCCATTCTTGGTTATAGAATGGGGGTCGTTTGAGGAACTGGCAGCGAATAAGTAATAATTGGGAGGTTAGAATGGCAAAGACCTACAAGCTCCGGTGACAGCCACCAATCCTCGATATAAATTGACTGTTGCGCTTTGTCTAAAGCCTCTGCGACAGCCTGACTCCTAGTTAGATCAACTCGCGCAATCGATCAGAGTCACATACCCAGAAATAGTCTCTGCCGTCAATATACCACTTGATCAAGTTTCCGTCTCTTTCAGGGGCAAATGAGTTGAAGCGATGGCCATCGCAAACCTTCTTGCGCTTCTCGTCTGTCTTTTGTTCATGCTCCTCGTCGTGGCGATGATTAGGATTGAACAGATTTTTAAACTTTCCAATCTTGTGCTTCAGATGTACGGCCTTGATTTTAGCATCGTACAGAGAAGTCTCTTTCAGCTTCTCGCGGAGCTCAGGGAAAGGATGTTCGATCTTCTCTTTGACCCCGCGGCGCTCCGTCGATCCGTCTCCCTTGTCAGCCATTGGAAATTGTTGAAGGTCGTAGACAGCCTCAACAATTGAGTTGCGATGTGTGATATAAGAACGAGCAAAGTTGTAGAATGTGGTAAAGAAGAAGGCTAGGTTTTATGATATCCCTCTCCAAACCTGTATTCACATTGTGATACTTGGCAGATCAAGTATCATGGATAGCGTGACCATTGGGAGTGTTCTCCTGGCATTGATGACGCATGCCAAGGCAAGACTATACCCTTTCGGGTCGCTCCTCATCGTCAAATGCATCGCGAACTCCCCAGATCTTCGTTCTTTTGGTGGTAGGGCTGGAGGGTCTCAATGCTTATTTCGAGTTCATTTCGAGATCTAGGACAGACAAATTTGGTATCGTTCGGTTGCCGAATTCCAGCTTGTCTTGATGGCGTCCGCTTTGAACCTGGCGAGGTCTTCGACTGAACCAGCTAAGCACCTGGAAACGGCCTGTCATCAGCTCCGCAGTTACTCGGATCTATTGCCGTTACCTAGCTGCTATGGGCTGTGTGATTGGCTAAAGGAGATTTTGAAACGGCTATGCGGATCAATGCAATCATCGTGGAAACCTGAACTTCCCTGTCCAACGCCAAACTCCTTCTGACCAGTTTTGAATGTGTATCTGAATAAATACTTGTAGAGTTCTTTTCAATATCTTGATATTTACTTACTCCTCACATTTGAATGTAATGTGGTTTCAAAGAATTGTAATACCTCGGATGCACGTGACCTAAACCGACACGTTGCTGGGCACTGCAGTTTCTAGTTAGCGTCTACTGCTTGCCAATCCCGATATCACGTACCGAGATAGTAGGTGGACAATATCAATAATGGAATACTACGGATCTGTTGTTTGGGCAGCTTACTACGGTGGCTCAGAACCGAGTGACAATCTTCTGATCAGCAACGATACAAAAGAACAATCGATACCAAATGGAGACATTTAGCATTACATATGTTATCTATCACAGGTTACACAACCTCACAAAGTCTATCTATATCGTGGTGAGCATGCGGGAATAATGTTCACATCCGCAAAGGTGATTAGCAAGTACGGAATTAACGCGGACTTTTGATGCATTATCCGATGGTCGATGACGATATATAAGACTAAACGTTGAACCTCCAAAGCGACAAAAGAAGCACCTTAACAAACACAACAACATAATTCATCCACGTCAAAACAATGGCACCCCGCGTATTCCTCATCACCGGAACCTCCACCGGCTTCGGCTCCGAACTCGTCAAAGTAGTCCTCGACAAGGGCGACTACGTCGTAGCCACGGCCCGCAACTCATCCAGCCTATCATTTGAAGGCACCAACGATACCAACAGTCTCATAGTGGACCTGGACGTCACAAAACCCGATACAATCGACAAAGCCTTCGATGCCGCCGTGAAGAAATTCGGACGCGTGGACGTGGTCGTCAACAATGCCGGGTATGGCTTAGCAGGCGAGTTTGAGTCGTTGTCCGATGAGGAGGTCAAGACGCAGATGGATGTGAATTTCTATGGCGTCGTCAACGTTACTCGTAAGGCGATGCAGGTCATGCGGGATTTGAAGACTGGGGGTGTTATTCAGCAGGTTACATCGATTGGTGGTCTTCTTGGTATGTTTGCGGCACATGAGATTGAATGAAAATACTAACATATAATGCCAGGCGTCCCTACATACTCCATCTACAACGCATCAAAATTTGCCGTGGAGGGCTTCACAGACGCAATCTCCAAAGAAGTCAAGCCCGAATGGGGTATCAAGTTCACGCTTATTGAGCCCGGTGGTTTCCGAACCGACTGGGCTGGCCGAAGCATGCAGTTCCATGCCAACAAGAACTCGGCGTACGACCACATTGACGCGAGGTCAAATGCCGGGAAGCGACATCACACCCAGGCTGGCGATCCGGTCAAGGGCGCCCAGGCTTTCTATGAATTGGCGGTCATGAAGGATCCTCCGTTGAGATGTGTTGTCGGCACTGATGCGTATAAGTTGATTTCCAACAAGTTGAAGGCGGATTTGGAGAGTGTGAAGAAGTATGAGAAGCTTAGCAATAGCACGGATGTTGATGGGTATCAAGCACCCAACTAAAAATGATCGAGATGTAGATTCAAAGTAAAATTCTAGATCATCCGCCAGGTAATCTAATCGAGACCGACGTCATACAACCTCTGATAGTCCCCGTATCGCTTCGATCATGCATTTAGGCAATCCAATGCTGTGTCCCCGTCTTCCAGAGAACTGTATATAACCAAAGCAATACATGCGCGTGGCGCCGCGGCCTCGAATGCTAAACAAAACTAGGCGCCATAGATTGGTCAAGCCACCCACTCATGAATTTAGGGCTTTTCAATCATGTATGTTAAGATGGCGCAAGGCATCTCATAGGACGGAAGACGTGCGTGGTGTAGGGTCTCATCATGGGTTGATCGTAAAAATTGACGGGAAGCCCGAGAGAGAATTGGTGCTAGATTATATATGATATTTACTATACTATCTGAATACATTGTTGATAGAAATGCATGTTGGGTATTAACTGGCAACCATGTAAATAAATGATAATACTCCCGCTGTAAGCCCGAACAGAAAATCAAAATACACAAGCCAATGGTACATGTTTCTGGACATAAAGGGTGGCTAACTTGGCACACCTTCGTACACCCATCCAGACACGTTTCTCCTCCTCCGGCCTCTCATATTCTCTGTACGATTCGACGCACACTTCACGAAGAACGTGGCAACGGCGAGCACGAAGATGATGACAGCGGCAACGGTGGGGACGACGACAAGGCGGGTTTTATTTACATCCTGACGGGGTTGGTAAGGGCATGTGGCGTTTATGCCGGTAGTCCAGCAGTCTGGCACGTCGATGGAGTTGAAGTTGATGTACACGCGGTCGATGGGGGAGCCATCCATCGACTGCATAGAGGAGATAGAAGAGATTAGATGGGCTTGTTCGAGGGAGGTATGAGGCACGGTGAATGTGTAACCGCTAGGGCAGGCTTCATCGCCTAAGAAATAGGTTGCAGATTCCGGAGAAAGTGTCCATTTATATGGTTCGTCATCCGACTGGCACACGAATCGCATACGCATGGTACAGTCGACAGTTACCCAGCGGTTTGGATTAGGGCCAGTGAGAGCAATTGCTACGCATTTGTTCATGTATTCATGGCGGGTGGAGGAAGTATTCAGTGGTTGACCAGGTGCCCACGTCCAAAGCGTGGAGTAAGTGAAAGCGAGGTATGGCTGAAAGTTCTGGTCGGCAGTCGCAGAGCCCAGCGTCGTGTTGAGAATGGGACCCATTCCACAAGACGTTATATTCGAGATACTCGCGATCGGTACTTGAGGGTCGATGTTGGGGGATAGGGAGAGCGCTGGTGCGTTGGTCACGGCCCATGACGAATTTGTCTCTGGAGTAATGCCGTTTTGAGAAGGGTCGAACATGCAGCCCGAGGTGAGTGTACCGCTAGACGCGATAGACGTGTTGTGATACACTTGTAGTTGGCCCTGCCTGAAGATAGTACCCAGGTCTTCGGTGTAATCGTAGTTGCTCATCTGAGGATCGATATTACCCAGTCCTACCAAGATTCGAAGATACCTTTGAAACTCTATGTACGCTTCTGTAGGCCAACCATCAACAGTGATGGGTTGATTGGTGTCATTACGTTGGACATCGTAGTAGCCGATGGCAGGCATTTGATCTCGCGGCACATCATACCACGATCCCTCAAGGTTGTTGCGGTCAGACTGCAACTTGTCAGGAGTAAATACTTCTTCTGACAAGTTTCCCCTCACTACGTCCTTCAGCAATCCGCCAGACGGGGGCAGGTTTGAAGCCATTGGCGCCGGCGCATCAGGATCTGAATAGGAGGCCGCAGCATGTATATCGAGAATGAGGGAAAGCAGGGAGGCCTCCACGGTGGTATCAGTATCAGAAAAATAGTCATCCAGAATGTCTGCGATATAGCTCAGAGACATCTGGGACGAACAATTGAAGCGGCCAACTTGGATCATCGACTCGAAGTAGCCCGGAGCCGGGAGTGCAGAAGGAGTAGCCGATGATGAGGATACAGACACGCCGGTAGGGGCCGTAGGAGAGGATGTCTGAGTTTGACTTGCCTCTGACCCTCGACTTGATTCATCTTGTCGGACCTTTAGCACAGGAATCGGGCCAGCTGGAACAGATGATAGTGCGTCTGCCGAAGAACCACTGCTACTAGCGCTGCTCGTGATGACGCTGGGAGCGTTGGGAAGGACAGTCAAGACTGTTGGAGATGTTTGCTGCTCTTGCTCTTGCTGGGCAGCAGGTGGGATTTGCGCAGGACATAGACTCCAGAGCTCACGACCAGAATCCCAGTAAACGTCCACATAAAATCTTTTGAAACCTATGGCAAGCAAGTTGGAAAAGCACTTTGCGAACGCCTCGCTCGCATACTGATTGTGGGCGAAACAAGCAGCTTGAAGCGAAACGGCAGGGTCAGTATTGTAATTGATAGGTATCCTCAGTCCGACATCTCGCTGGCTCTGTGTACCTCTGTTAGAACTTCATCACACCAGGGCGTAACGCCATTCCATTGAGGGATGGAACGAGAGGGCACATGATTCGAATTCAATAGAAAGAAGATGCATACCCTGAAAGCCTCACTCCAGGGCTGGACGAGAATGGCGGCAGTATCCGGGTCATACAAGGAACTAGACATGCGGGCGGCTCATGACAGAACGCGACCGAGTACCGAGAACTGGGTGATGAAAGAAGGCTTCACGGCTCGCTAGGGTAAATTGGAGATCCGAAACATGTCCACACTGCATGAATACGCGAAAGAGATGAGAACAGGACGTCTTGGGAGGCGGGGTGGGGATAGGAGGATGATGGATGACGCTGGTTGCAGGAATGAGATTGAGGCTGTCGGTCGTCTGTCCAAGAAAGCGTTTGATCGACGTTGGAAATGGCTGGGGCCTGTGCGCGGCCGTTTAAACCCCTTTCGGACCATGTTCACGTGACGAGCCTCTGGAACCATCACATCGGTGACGGCAACGAACATACATCTCTCCCCCTGACCCGCCACTTGTGTATTCGGTATACAATAACCTACCCTGCTCTGCGCCTGCCTTGTGTTTGCATCCGGATAAATCGCGATAGACCAATCGCGACATGGACAACGGCAGTTCCTTGATGCACAGTTGCGATATCGAAGCGGCTTAAGCAGCGTGTTTGGTGGAAGCCCGAGTGTGGGCAGGACAGCGTGGCTTGCAGCAGCATCCCCAGAGCACATTACAGTGCCGTCGCAGAATCTCTGCTGCAGCGTGCAGACACCGAGGGCGGGCCTTGCATCGTGAACGACGGCTGCTAATACAATAGGGACCCGGCTGAAGGATGCACAAAGTTTCCTGGGTCGCGGCTTTTGCCTTCCTTGAACGTGTTCATCTATATATCCGTTCTGATATACCCAGACCCGAATGTCGGAAGCCGTGCCGGGCCTCTCTCCGCATTTTGGGTGTCTTAACAGACGACTGTTAACGGCCAGGCAGGGATGTCTGTGGAATACCAGGGGCCACCGCGCCTCTGTCTCCGTGCCCGACAGGACGTATCTCGTCCGTCTAAGCGAGGCCAATCTCGATGTCAACTGGTCATTGCCTGGCCATCGACATGGTGACGACTTTCGTTGTCACCTCAGCACCTTGTCATCTCCCACTTGACCCCGGTCGCGCTCTGCACGCAATTGGAAAGGGAAACGTGGGCATGGGTCGGCCTCGAAATTTTTCAGAGCACGCGCAGTCCCAACCACAAGGGTCGACAACGGCTTCCCGCGGCCGCAACCGTGACTTTGTTGTGACGTTCTGCTGCCGGCCCCTTTGCATCCTGGAACAGAAGCTGGGCACTTCGGAGGTCCTCCCTCATCAAAAGCGTGCTGTTCACTCCCTTCCGTATCTGCCATGGCGTATACGATCGCGTTTCTGGGCCTTCGTCTGTAAGCGCCTGCTTGGGAAAGGTTAGAGTTTGAAATTCGAGTTCGAGATCCCCACCCTGGCCGTTTTGAGGGACGGCCTCGCTTGCAACGCTCTCGCCTAGCCTCGCTCGTCCATAGCCCTTTCCCCCTTCAGACTCATGATCTTCGAATAGGCAAATGGCCAGGATGGGAAACCAAATGCCGGACGGCGGACGAAAATCCCGAATCTAGTAGCACTAACGATGCTTGCCTGGCACTTCAACTCAAGTTCTGTGGGTTCAGACGGTGAACAACAGGGCAGTGATCAGATCATGTCGCTTCAACGTTGAAACCGGCGGCCTGAGGCTGATGATTATTATTCAATTCAAACGTCTAATCTCAAACGTTCCAATCTCTAATCTCTGACATCGAATCTCGATCAGTGGGCAGGGTCATCGCAATCTCCAACCCCTAAAAATAGAAAACCGTTTTTCGCAAGGATCAAAACAAAAGCAAAAAACATGTTCCAAACGTTGACCGGTTTCCGGACACCGAGAGAGAACGTGAGCAGGAAAACGCCAAACCAGGTAATTAATTAACAGTTTCCCAAGGTGATTGACTGTGCCACATGCTCACCTATCTAGCGCCCAACACTCCTCCCTCTCCCGCCCGTCTTCTTGTTTGCTTGCCTAACGACCATCTCTAAACCCAAGACAGTCACCTCTTCGTAGCGTTCGTACAGGTATGTACACAGTACTACTGCCGACATAGTACCCACACCTCGCATCCTCGTCGACGCCCTATCAGAGATCTCGTTTCGCTCATCCATCCTCCAATTCCACACACAACTCCCGACGATCCTTCTTCGGCACCTCGCTCACTCGCCATGCCGCATGCCCAACAAACATACTTGCACACTTCTCACTCACTACTCACATCCTTCGAGTCAGCCCCTTGTAAAACGTGCCATTTCCATGCCTAACGCTTCCCTCTCTCTCCCTGCACACACGTGGTGGAACTCCCACCCACGTCTGACTAACATCCCATGTCAAAGATTTTGGTCCCGTTGTGCGCCGTATGGGGGTGTAGGGTAGATGAGTCGGGGGCGAAACTCTCGACATCCTTCCAACGGTCGAGGTCGTGAGGGCGGGCAGACCCACGCACACTTCGCGCTGCCCGCGAGGCTAGTCGAGTCTGGTGCTTGTCCTCGTGTGGGCGTCTAGCTGGAGCGGTGGACCATGGTAAGTGTGTGAATGTGTGTCTGTATGTTTAGGAAAGTCGTTGAGATGAGGACTATGTGTGTCTTACCGCGACGTGTTCCGCCTCTTCCGCACTGCAAATCCGCAGTCGCCCACGTATCTCAAGGCAGGTCTTATGTAGAAAGTAAGTGAATAAATAGGGAAATAGAATGGGAAATAGCAATGCTTCGTTTACTGTGCGTCACTAAGCGTACACTCGAATATCGTCTCTAGCATTTTGTGATCATGACTTCTTCCTCGCCTTTTGATACGTATGTAGTCTACCTCCCGTCAAAGGACAGGTTTTCAAGCATACAGTTACAGCATGAACAGTTGATAACAAACCCATCTATCTACTGAAACTACCTGTCATTCGATGTCGCAGCCCCCGTGGGAAATAACAAATCAAGGAAGAACCGTGAGAAGCAGAATCAAGTGCAAAGAGCACCAATCCACATACACATGTGCCTTTGACTCCCCCCTCCCCTCCCCCCCACCCACATCCAAACCACCTACGATCAAGCAAAGGGTCGAAGCGACCCAACACCTGACAACACAACCATAGCATCTTAGCAAAAGGTAGCACCTAACTGTCCATCACCACAGCCACGCCATACACATTCCCATATCAATCCCCCGACGAACAAGTGCTTCTCTACTCACCCTCTAGAAGCCATTCTAGAGCGGCACGTCCCCGTGATGTTTAGACTGTTCCGGGTGCGGTAATCTCGCCGTCCACGACATCACAACTTAGAACTAGATCCGTAGTTTCCTGGACACGTGTGTGAACAGCTAGCCCAGAAAGAGGGAGGAGAAGGGAAAGGAGGGAAGTACACACCGACGTTTTGGGTGATATGTTATGTGTTGGCGTTCGATTGCTTAATGGATTTGTAGAGTACGTAGATGTATAGACAGCGCGGACGAGGTGCTCGTTGTGGGTACGATGTTTGGGCTCGAAAGGAGTGTCGTTCACGAAGATGTGCTTTGCTGTTCTCGGTGGTGTGTGAGCATGGTTACTGCGACTGGTTAGGAGAAGAAAGGAGAGGGGAAGAGGCTGCTGCGGTCAAGCGGACTGCATTGAAGGGTGGGAGATTGAACAGAATGATCGCACGGCATGATTACCGGAAAGGGTGTATCGATGTTTGGTGTTCAGTTACTGTGCTATCCTGTGCGAGATAGGCGGAGGATGAGACGAGGGGGAGATAAGTCACTTGGAAGGTAAGGTGATTCAAGAGAGCAAGGTTTGAAGGTTGGAGTATGTGGTTTGGTATTATTAAGTATCGTCCATCTCCCCTCTCCCCTCTATCCATCCCTCTTGTCACAAGAGATACGATGGCGAGGGAGCAAGTGGGAGACCGAGGCGACGATGAGGGTGGGTATTAGAGTATAAGCTAGCTATAATCGCTGTATGGGAAAAGCGTAACAAGGTATGTATGCATGCAGGATGATGACAACGATAACGACGATGATGATTCAATCAACCAGAGTCTTGAGCGAACTCCCGCAAAGCCCACGTCAACGGGGGCCAAAAAGAACAGAGATTCTGAATGCCGCCAAAGCGCGCACATGCGAAGAAAAGCGAGATCATAGCAGAGCAAAGCGAAGGGGAATGGTAGTAAATGATGATGATGATGCTGACGTGGAGTAACCTTGTTCCTCAAATGCATGCATGCGACGATGCAACATGGTCCTTAATAAACTCCGTCTGGAAACCCGTGTATGCCCGACCACCTTCCGACCGCCCACGAGCGCATGATGGATGGGGTATAAGCGCCCAATATAGCCCTAAGAGTTCCGTAGAAACATTGCAAACGATGAAAAGAAATGATGAGTAGGACAGTGGTATGGAAATTAGATGTCCTGCGCTCACAGCTAATAGGAAGAAGAAGAAAATGCGTTTTGGTTTGTCCCAATGAGCCCCGTAGATCCTACATTTTGTGGAGAAATGGATGGTAATGGTAGTGGTAAGTGGTATATGATATGAAAAGGGTATCTTGCATCGCAAAGGCCGTTCGTTTTTGTTTTGCATTCTGACTGTACTGCAATACTGTCCTGAAGAACCCAAGCCCCCACGCCATGTGAGAGGTATGGTGATATGGCATGAGAGCGAACAGTGACGAGCCCACATCGTAACCAGCATCGTACGAATGAACAGAGAAGAACAAGAAGAGAAAGAGAAAAGAAGACATGACCATAGCAAATCGTACATTATACAGAGACCCGTGACTAGCAGATGGCCGACAGCTTCATCCTATTGTCCTTGTTCTCAGGCGCCCGCGGTGAGCTGGGTGCGCTCCTCGAAACCCCACCAGTTGCTGGTAGGGGAAGTTGCCTGGATGAAGGGCTCACTGCGCCGGGGGAGACGGCTTGTAGAGAAGGCAGTGTGAGGTTCTCGTAGGCGGGCAATCGATGCTGGAGTGGAGATCGCGGGAGAGCGTGGTGGTGAACGTGCTGCGGTGTGGGCTGAGTGAGCAAACTTGGTCTGTCTTCGAACCTGTAGTTTGGCTCCCTGAACGTCGGTGTCGATGTTGCTGGCTCGGGACGGTTCAAAGGTGGAAGCTGTACTGATGCACGTCGCCTGTAGGGGTCATATGGTGCGTCGTCTTCGCTGGCGAAACCTGACTGGGGAAGAAAGCGGGTCCTTGAGTTCTTACGCTCTTCCCTAGCACCCACAAGAGGAGGCAAGCCGACGGATTGCTCGAGCGGAGATGGCACCCCTCTTGGAGAGCGGGTATCAGATCCTGTGTCAGTGACCATCGAGGGAACCGTGTCGACTGAGACGACGGAGTACCCAGGCGATGGGATCGGTGTCTCGACGTACGGTCGAGAACCAAAGGTGGAGAGCTCCAAAGGCTGTGGTCGTGACGAAGAGTGGAAGGAGGGTGGCTGAGGAAGCTGGAGACCGTGAGGAGAGGATCTTGTGTTCTGGGAGTCGCGGCGAGCCTGGGGATAGTAGGAAGGCTCTTGATACTCCTTGTGCAGTGGTGGTAAAGAGTGAGGAGGAGAAGCAGCGTGGGGAGTGTCGTCCATTCGATGAGCCGATGGTGGAGGGGGATACTGATAACCCATTTGCGGTGCATGCATTTGATGGCCTCTGTGGTCGGGTGTGTTGGGTCCTCGTCTCCTCCTGTTCTGGCCTCCATTCCACCAGTTCTTGACGGCGTTGTCGCTGCGGCCGTTAAGTCGTCGTGCAATCTCGGCCCACCTCTTGCCCATCTCTCCGACCAGACGCTCGATCAACTCCCCCTCTTCAGGCGTGATTGGGTTGTGGTTCAGCGACGGCTTCAGGTTTTGGTGATACCTCTCTCTGCACTGCTTTGGCGATCGGGTTCCAATCTCTTGCGAAATGCGGACCCAGTTGTGAGGGCCATTGCGAAGGACAAGGTTGACGAGCCACTGGTCCTCATGCTGTGACCAGGGCCCTCGACGGTGGACGACCATTGCGAATACTTTGAAAGAGGATCAGAAGTCCCCACAGAGAGTACTTGGAAGAACGGTCGTGAGGTTCCAGGTACTTATACTGGTCCTGGTAGTTGGAAGTGAATCCGGGTTATTGATTTGATCAGGATTGGAAGTGAGTCCGCCCCGAATCGGATCCTTGGTGGTGATCTTCTCTTGGAAGATGAACTAGAAAAACAATCTCTTCGTTAGCGACGATGATCTAGTTATTATCGTAATTGTTATTATAGTGGGATTATTCTTTGAATCTCATCCGGGACTGGTTGGGCTGTCGATGATATAGAAGGATTGTCGGGGGTTGGAGGTGGCCTTGCGGACGGAGTCCGAGTGGAAACAGAGGGCGTAGGGGAAGTGCGCAACGGGGCGACATGTGCACCCGGACATTGGAGAATAAAAGCAAAGAAAGACGCAGTTTGTCGACAGATGGTGCAACGACGAAGAATGATTCAAGGGAGTTGGTGCAGCAAAGTATTGCTTGGCCGCAGTATTACGAAGCACAAGTAGCGGCGACCGTGTGATTTCGTAGGCAATGAAGAGGCAGACGACGAGACGAACGGAAGGTTAAGCATACCTTTATTAGAAGTAAACCACGAGGTGTAATAGTGGTAGAGTTAGAAACCAGAGAGAATACTGGTGTGAAGGATAGAAGTATGGTGTGTGTAGTTTGTCGTAGTAGGGGTTGTGATAGTTGGAGCAAGAAGACAAAGCACGACCGCGAGATCGGACAGCAATGAGTATATATCTCCCACGGCACAGGGACACAGACACAGATAATAGGCAGGCGGGGTGTGTGGATGGAGTGATGAACAGTTGGTGAGAGAATGGTAGACCGCCAAGGGGAGCGCAAGGACTTTTTGGTTGATCGGGACGGATGATGTGTGAATAGTGGGTGTGGGTGGGTACGGTTATGGTAGGGTAAGGGAAAGGTAGGGTATGGTAGGTGGGAGGGCGGCGTCTTGGGTTTTGAGATGCGGCTAAGGGACCTCTTTTGGGTGGTGGATGGGTGGATGGATGGAATTAGTATGAATGTGGATGTGGATGGATGTGGATGGATGTGGATGATGATGAGCATGGGATGGAATGAAGCATGGACAAAAGACATGGGACATGGGGGACCGACAGGGACATGGGGATGAAGAGACGAGCTGGGATCAAGGTACATGGATAGTACAGCTACATACACATTAGATGCGGTACACAAAGTAGAGAAGAAAAGCACCAGGATCATGAGGGGACGGGGACGGGGACGAGCGACGAGGACAGGGTCATTGTCATGGTCATTGTTACTGTCATGGTCACTGTCGTGGTCATAGTCACGGCCAGGGTTTAGGGTCAGGGTATGTGCACGCCTCTGGCACATACGAGGTACATGTACAGTAGAAAGAGAATGCGAGGTCAACCGAAAGCAGGGTCCTTTTATTTTTATTTTAGTTATTGTTTTCAACCTTCTCTTAAATGACCAACAGGTAATTGCTGCACTTATGAAATCGAGAGTACGGAGTATATTGATTTGTATTGATCGATTCATCGGTCGATTGTTTGTACACGCAATTACGGAGTATTCCATGATGTGAATTGAATGAGTAAAGCCAACTATAAGGATTTGCCATATGGGTTAGGACGGGTTCTAGGGGCAGCCGGAGAGGCGTCATGCGGCGTTGGCGGCGGTTGAGAGAAAGGCACAAAGGGCAAAGAGAGCAATAGAAAGAGAGAAGAAGAGAAGGCGGACGACAAGAACGGTAACGGTAGGTACAGCTTGTTTCCCTCAATTATCAGGATAGTCCAGTCCAGTCCCGTCCAGTTCGATCCGGTCCAGTCGAGTTCGATCCAGTACGGTAAACGGTTAGATTCGAAGAAAAAGAAGGGCAAGGCGAGACAGGAAAGGGCAAAGACAGAACGGGACAGGGTAGGCGAATAGATGGACAGGGAATGGCTATGAACCCAACTTGGATTTGGGGAGTGTACGGACGGATTGGATTGGCTTGGATTGGCTTGGATTCGACTGGATTGGATTTTATGGTCGGCGATGGAATGGGCTGGGGGATGGGCATGGGCGACTACCGACGGCGGCGTGCGGCGGCGCCCTGCGGGATACCTGTCTACCCTCGACTGCTGACCCTCGTTATGGCTTGTTCCTCTGGCTTGGACCTACGTGTGAGTTGGTAATTAGGTAAATAGATACTGAGTAAGGTGTAGTTGCACGGTATTGATAGCATTCTCCTACCTGCTCTTCTCTTCTTTCGCGCGATGGAACTGGAAACGGAACCGGGTTGGACTGGTAAAGCGGAGCTGAGGCTGGGGCTGGGGCTGGGATGGGGGTCTGGTTTTGGAGGAAGAGAAGGAGGAGGGGGGGATACACACTACATCCGTGATGGTGATCGTAATGGTAATGATGAAAGTATTTTGGATTAGTGTTGGTGGTAGTCGGGTTAGTTGGCTTAGTGAGTCTGGTGGCCAGTCGTAGCCTCAGGACTATCCTATCCCATCTCCTTTCCTCACCAGAGGATGAATAACGGCACGGATGGGTGGACAATCATTTTCAATGACCGACGGGTTGCCTTGTGTTGGTGCTTGAGGATGGGGGATGAATGGATCCGCGACTAATGGAGTGCATGTAATTATCGTATCTGTATCTGCGGAGTTCAACTTGTCAGCATCTGCAATAGTTAGTTATGGGACTGTAACGCATCGTCCTGGAGTTAGTCAGTTGTATGAACTGTACTGTGCTGGACCATAGACAGATAACTGTGCTCTTCCCAGCTCCGTGGACCAGATCGTCGGGTTGTCCCATCCCCTTGTCGCACATCGTTCGCTGTATCTCTTCACTCACCAATCCCCAACAAGGGTCCTCCCTCCCTCTATCCCTTCTATCCTTCATGTCCACGTAGGTACATGCTTCTAAGAGTAACTCACCCAGTAGTGCGTCGATCAAGGTTCTTGTTTGCTTTTTCCTTCTTTTCTTTTTTTCTCTCCTCTCACAACTCCACAGCTCAACCAAGATCGGGCGGATCCACCTCCCTTTGACATCCATCCCGATCCACCAGTCATAGTCTCATGCTTCCAATTCTTGTACTCGCCCGTTTACCCCCTCCCTCCCTCCTTCCCATCCCCTCATCATATGCAAGCCGCTTTTGCGCCAGGATCAACGCCCCGGGTCCTCACATTGACATCAGAAAAGAGTGGAAAAACAAAGTAAAGGGAAACCTTATTGCTAGGCCATCTGTTGCACATCTTGTATGGAACAATATTCATCTTCTCCTGCCGCGTATGAACCGTTCAATGTTCCGCCCATGTCCATGACAGCATTCGGCGCGTGCAAGAGAGGACCGCAGCCGGACACGCCGCTGAATGGCGCTGAAGGGCAGAAGCACAATTCCTAACCAGACTGTGTGATGCATTATCGCAACTCTGAGGGTGTGCATCTGCTGCATCTAGACCAGAGCATTCAGGTGTGGTTGACGCAGCTTAAGCTGTACGTACGTAGGTTCCAGACTGGGACAAACAATTGAAGGAAAAAGCTGCAAAGGCAAAGCCACAGCGCCTCAGTAGTCCCAAGCAATTCCCTAGCTGCCTGGAAAAGCACACCTGGCCCAAATTGTCGTTGTCGCCCTTCTCTTCTAAGGACTCGGAATGCTCGTTCCATGGCAGCGGCAGCGGCAGCACCAGCACCAGCACCGCAGCGCAGCGCACCCCACCCGGGCGGTACGTAGGTGGACTAATTACCACGCGTAACCTGCACTTTTTGTTCCCTTCAAGTAATTAATATTGCAATCCTGATTTGCGCTCCATGGCCATCAGGACCACGCAGCAATTGCCAACCCAGTACTCCCCCTGGGCTATTCTTCGGCTGAGGGGGTCCCATGGCCGATGCATGGCTCGTATATCGAGAGATGCATGGCCCAGGGACCGGGCAACGTTACCGTGCTTGCTCACAGAGTACCCCCACCCCGTGTTTGCAGACAAGGAGGTATGTTTTTAGTAACTTCACTCCTTCTGCGCATCTCATAGATGTTAAAAAAATTTACGGAGTAGAGATAGAAGAGAAGGGTGCGTAGGTGCGTCGACGCACGATGGGGGAATGGTCGCATGGATTCAGGCGATGGGCGGTCGAACCCATGACGCTTTCTCCCCCAGACGGATACAACACAGCAGACACCACAGCGTGATCTTTAGCCAGCCAGCGTAACGACTGACCAGCACCTCTGTCGAACTGGTGATAGCAATATTGTTCACGGGCATGCCGTCTCTCAGGGGTTTAATTTCGAGTCCAAGGAAAAGCGTATCTCGGCTTCTTCCTCGCCGTCTTGAACGGACTGAACATCTTTTTTTTTACCTTGAAGAAAAACCAATTACCTACTTCAGTAGTATGTGGTACGGACTAGATCTGTTGTTCCAGGATCTCTAGCCCCATGTTTTGCCGCACATCTTGCGCCCTAGCTGATTCGTGCTGGTCAAGGGGTTTTGTTAACCAGGATCAGGATTCCAGGATGCCGTGCCTAGCTGGGCCTCTTGTTAATTATTGCCTATGATCTATTCTCTGTGATCCGTCATACTGGATGAAGACGGCCTGGCGATGAGTGCACAGCAGAGCAGGCAAGGTTGTGATATGCTTTACATGGGGTTTAAGACCGAACAGGGCGTTGCTGCATGGCGGGGCTTGGAGGGCAGGGTGCGCAATAGAGTGCGCATGGTTCAGATTGGACAAGGTGCACAAATGCTATCGCCAACAGAGAGTACAGTAGGTAGAGGCGGATTAGACATGGTTGGGCGGGGACCTGGAAATGTTTGGCGTGCTGCAAGCTTGTCGGCAATGGGCTCCTCTGCGCAAAGCCAGAGCCTCGTCTGCTGGGGTCGAAGCGGTTTGTCGCAGAATAGACATTTCCAACCCGCTGCCAAGCCTGACATTACCTACTGTAGATGGCGAAGCCAGCGTGTGCGCGGAGTGAGAAAACATTCACCAAATTTCGTATTCGCTTCTTTGGCTGCCACGAGGAGATCTTCCCTAAGAATAGTAAGGCGAGCTCCGGCAGTCATGGCAGACGGGTTGTGGTTAGCAGCTAGGCCGGGCGGCGATTATGTTAGCATGCGGTGTTGCACGACTTGATATTAGCATCTCCGTCGACGTGCACAGAAGAACGACAATTCGGGCTCGCTCGGGGAGAGCAAGTGCATTCGGTACGACATTGAGCAGGTGGCCGGTCCGCAGTCCGACTGAGTGGATGGCGGGATTATGATGAGATGGGACGGTGCGTGCTGTGTAATGGTTGTACGGAATACTGAGTTGTTGTAGTTGGGTCATGGACATGCATTCGCACCCTCTCCCCGTCAAACGCAGTTGGAAAGACCAGCAATAGGCTCGAGGCGAAGCACGAATCGATGACCGCAGGTTGCAGCATCTGAACATCAGCGCACGTTGCGCGGCTTCGTTAAGGCCGGCGGGTGGGCGATCAAACGGGCGCTGCGGCTTGGTGTTGGACATGGGGTCCAGCCGTCTAAGCAGTACAAGTACAAGTAAGATCAGTGACTAGTGGCAGGCAAAGGCGAGAAGCCAAGTGGAGGCGGCAATAAATTGAGTGAGCGATGGGATAGGAAGAGCATTGACGAGTTTTGTCACCCAGATGGTGATCGTCCAGACCGTGGCACAGGGGTTGAGAGTAGGGACTCCATCCCAAGGGAGGACGTTTGTGTGAGGTTAAAGACACGAGGTCGGCGACCAGAAAAGTCTTGGACGCGGACTGGACTCATGGACCAATCAGACTCGCTCACTACCGATGCACGCCTTACCTTTTACGGCACCCTCCCAAACTAACCATTCACTACGGAGCATCTTAACCTACCTCGTACCTTTCCTTACTATGTAGGTACACTGCACACTGTGGTTACAGTACGGACTCTACGGAGTAATCAATTGACAGTGCCATTTTCTAGTCTACTCAAACAGCTGCCAATAATCCAGTTGATCACACTGATCACAGCATCGCATCGCATCACGATTCACCACCCATCATCCATCACAGCCCGTGCCGCCTCCTTTTCCAACATTCGGGCGTTTATGACCACTGGTCTTTAACTCATCTGGTCACTGCCACGACGTCGACCGTTGGACCCTGCACAGTTCGTTCGCCGACAAAAATACAGACTATAGACAGAGGCAGTTACTGATAATGGCGCTCGCCTGCTTAGTTGAAGAGTAACGCTCGTGTTGTAATCATTAGCATGATGCTCCACGAGTATGTACGAGACACTACTATGTATGGAGAGATCTTCAACAATGGTGGATGAGTAAAGACCGACGAAACGCCGCGCACGTGAGTATCTTTCTCTCCATTCTATTTCGTTGCGTTGCACGATGTCCTCGGATCCTAGTGGTATTTTACAGATACAGCGGACGACAGTAGGTGTCTGTCACGTTAATGCAATATGGAACAGATAGGGCAGTATTCACTACAACTTACTCTGGGCTATGTCTACTCCTATGGGTGATTGAGCAGAGCGTACGGAGTAGAATCGTATACCTAGGCAGATCGAGGAGCGTTGGATGATCAGAAATTCGCTTTGATAATCTACAGATTTGTACCAAATAGTCGAACAACCCAGTCATCACTTCTTGCTGTCCTCTATACCGTGTAACTCCGTATGTACCTAGAACCAACTTTATTCCACCTTCGAGGATTCTAAGGGTACCAAAAAAGATGACGGTGACCGTTGAGTGGAGGATTTCCCGTGCCGGTGTGAGTTAGAGTGGTTACGTCTTGTCCTCTGCCACCTGGTACTTGAATGTAACTACGTTTTGATGATACCAAGTATACAGTTTGTATGTATCTACATCTTGCAAGCAATCCGCTAACAAGTGAACGGAAAGTGTCATCTGTTTCCTTGATTGGTCCAAACTTGAGATGCACACAATGACTAAGTATTCTATAACTTTTAGTGACTTCCCAGTTGGGAAGTGACCTAACTGTCTTAGACACCTCTTTCCCACCAGGGGAGAACCGTTTCGTTTACCGCTCCACTTCACCATCATCACCATCATCGTCACCATCGTTATTATCTGGTTCAGCATCAGCATAGTGCCTGTTTATCTTTCGATTTCCACGTTCTCCTATTTTCTCTCTAGTCACCGCAATCAATAGCGACGGCTCTATGACTGACTCTCCACTTTCGTTGCCGTTTATCTCTCCACTATTACAGTTACGAGTACATCGTCAAATCCACCAACCCAAGCATCATCTCTCTCCTTTCCCCCCCATATCCAACCCCCTGTTCCATCCTGGTCAAAGATCCAGCGCCCGTGCAGGCATCGTTGGCGAAGACACCATTACCGGCTGGGAAAGGAGTGCGAAACGGCGATGCTCGATCGTTCAATCAGAGCTCTCCTACCTCTGAAGTCACCTGCCCGCTGCCGACCATCCAAACCCATTGTGGCCACTGCCTCGTCAATCCCGCGATTCATTGTTTCGCACATCACCCACTTACGCCCTGACAAGCGCTTCGTCCCTCGCCTGGCCTGGTAGAAGCCGTTGTTCTTTTCTGTTGTTTCTCCTCACTACTACTGTGCGCTCGTTCGTTGGTTCGGCGGTTCTCTCGATCCATTTTTCGTTTGCCCGAGCCGAGTCGTTCATGTCACTCACTCGTTCGTTCGGCCGCCGTTGCAATTACCTACCTACGCGCCCCGTCTGTGGACGATGCGCATCTACTTGTACGCTATTATGTTGCCAAAACATGTTTTATCTCTACATTGCATGCTCGCCGCGCCAGCCGGATCCATAAAGCCGTAGGCATAGATTCGACATTGTGGCCCTGATAGGCAGACAGACGCATGCGACAGTGCTTGACTACTACCAGCGGTACTACAATCCAGGTCCTGCACGTAGTACTCTAACTGCGACTCCCATCAAGCCCTCGCCCACGGCTGCCCCCTTCAGGCCGCCGGCCGTCTGACCCAAGCGGCCCGCAAAAATAGACACAGCCTTGTCGTTGTCGCACATTTTTCGTGCGTCCCTGGCCGTGCAAACCCTCCCCCCCACGCGACAGCATGTCGGTCGGTAAAACAGGGCATTCAGGCAGAATACGGACAGAGTTTACACTGGCTGTCTCTCTAACCCCGGCGTTCCCGAGCAATGGTCGACGGGCATGGCTGAGATCTGTACACCCCAGGATCCGCTACGCTGGCAAGCACGCCACGGCGTACAAGGCTGCCCTGGTCCTCGTTTCTCTTTCCCTAATTCTCCTCTAGCGCTCCCAACTCGCCGGGGAACGTTGCGTAGCGAGAACGGCTCGCTCCCGAGTCAGCGCAGCGCGCGCTCACCTACAGATGCACAGCACACCTTTCACGAGCATCGCTCCACCATCAACACTACTGGGCGGCCAGCCAGACCAGACCAGGTCAGAGTCCAGACAGGAGAAAGAAGCCAGACGAGCAGGCAAATAGACATACCCAAGTTCAGCCAACTCTGAAGGTATCACTGCTGGACAGGATCTCAATCATGCCTACTCCGTACTCCGTACATTCAGACGCTTACAGCACCATCACAATTCCTTGTCGCCCAAACAATCAAATGCGCCGCATCACCATGCTGTCAGCTCATCATCCGTCCATTTTCGCCTACACAACCCCTCCACCTCAACGGTCGCTATGGCCAATCCCACTCCAAGCCCGGACAATTGTTCCTCCTGTCCAAAGATGTTTCCACCGAGGGAGGGGTCTTCGTCCCTCAACTCTACTGGCGCAACTTCGCGACCGCCGTCCCTGCACGACGTGCGTAGCGCGCGACTACGAATCAGGTTCTAATCTAACCAACCCCGTAATGGCCCTTACTGACTGCTGTTCTCGCCACGGGTTGAATGCGAATCCGCGATTGAGAAAGCCATCCTTTTCCCCTTGATGTGCATCCACGTATTTGCCCGAATCCTTCCGTGCAGAGCCTTGTTCTTCATCACCTATGGCGAGTGACCTTTTCACCTGTCCCCTGTTACAGCATCTCCCGTGTCACAGAACATAAACCTGTCATTTCGAATAGTGCCATGCCCCCTCACTTTGTTGGGATCGCATGTGTGACAATGTGTGCGACAATGCGTGCGACAATGTGTGTAAAAAGCAAAGACACAGGTTTCCCGCCCACTATTTCTCAATATTGAGCGGGCAAACTGCGTGTCACCCCTAGCCTAACGATCCAGAACAGCACCCTCGCTGTGGGTGGCCGTAATGTTTATGATGCAGTTTCCCGCCCGCTGGGACTAACGGTCGACCCAGCGATCCAGCTTGTGGCTCATGCTGTGGCCATGCCCAAGTTTCTTTTAGGGGCTAATCTAACATTTCACATCTTATTGCTTGCGGCCGAAGGCCAGGATCGCTAGAGCCATTTGTTCTTGCTTATTCTAGCTCTTGCACGACGCTCTCCAATTATTATATCGATCCGAAGATTGTCGGAGTCGCACTACCAGACTGGGGTACCGGAAGCTCCACCACCCTGAGCAGCAAAAGAGCGTTGCCAACTGCCAAGCTACCCATGGGGATGATCGATGAGGTTATGTTGTCATTGAAAAGGCATGGCCAATATTGACAACAATTAATCTATATTGGCGCACTGCTATCATGACTGCAAGGGAGACCCTCAATTCGATGTACCGCAAAGAGGTGGATTTGCGCGGGCCTCTCCTCCCGCCCCAACCGCGGAACTGGCAAATTCCGGCTGGGGCGTTCCTTGTAGAGTTCAAGAGTGCAAAGACACTGGCAAACTTTCTGACGCCGCCATCGAGCGCCTGTGGACCCAACCTAGGGGACTGAGGTAACCACATCAGCCCGTGTTTCTCACAGATTCCGACCGCAAGGTAACGAAAACGGTCGCTGTGTTGAACAGAAAAGGATGATCGGTATTTCTTTTCCTCATACTTTGGCACGGAGTATCTCCCGTCTAAAAAGTCGTCGGCGACATACGTTGTGCACCACGACCGCAATAAAGTGTAGTTACGAGTAGTTACGCGTACGCAAGACCAGCAACATCCACACAACGATACCCACACTTACACGCATTCTCCAGCCAGACACCCACTGCACATGACTATCTCCATTTCTACAAGTGCCCAGCTAGGATGATCGTCAGAACTGAAAGGGGACGGGAATCTCCACGGCTCATGACGAGGGTGAGCGAAGCAAAGCGGGTCTGTATTGGTTGGTGCGCATCTGTTTCTGCACAACCCGTTTCATTAACTTCGTAGCAGCAGCAACAGCCGTGGTAGCGTATCTCCTCAGATATCGGGGCTCACCACTGATCTAGCAGGTGAGAAACAGAGACGTTTTCAATCTGTCACACATGGCAGGGAAGTGATACAAAGGATCGAAAAAGAAATAAAAACGTGACCCTCAAGCAGCGCCTGTTGCATATTGGCCCGGCTGTCATCGTGGTATCGCAACGCCCCTTGCGTGTGAAAACAAACGTCCAAGTTCTCGAAGAAGGAGGTCGACTAGCAGGGTTTACCCCGGTGGTTGGATCTGCGCGATTTCAAGATTAACGAGCGCATGATCCGCATCCGCCCCGAATAGTGTTCATCCTCCTCCACCACCACTCCCGCCACTCGCTCTTTGCACTCGCGCTACCTGCCAGCCTACAGAGCCTTTCTCTTTTTCTCCTTCTGCCCTCAGCCGCTGGCTCAGATTCTAAACAGTCACCGTTACCATCGCCTGTCATCCTGCCTACCCGTCGCCCCCTTTCGCTGTCTATGCACCATCCACCCCGTTAGCAATTGGCATTGGCAGCTGGCAACAGATAGCCTCGTCCACTTCAACGCCTGTCAAATATTTCTTTTTCTACCGTGTTGGTTCTGGGCTGGTCTTTTCGATTGAGCTTCAAATGACTGACAGCGGGTTCAAGCCCCGGACTCTTGATCTTGGTGCCATGTTCGGATACATTCCGATCTCAGCTATGCAGGCCATCAGTCCTGCTATCACAGCATAATCGTCAAATCGTAAATCGTATTCTTCAATCCCTGGCGTAGCATGGGTAGGATATGATGATCAAACACTATAGTGTGTTGCAAATCGTGCCCGAAGTGGCTGATCTTCCTACACAGCAAAACAATACACAACTTCGCATGGCTAACTGCTTTTCGTTTGGTTGTAGAAGAATGTTACTGACTCGTTCCAGAGCCAGAAATTCCTGCAGTATTCGGCGTATCTTTCCGCGCTTCAACATGTCCTGGGCCGAGCCCGCAGCAAGATGCAGCACAAGGGCCGTTAAGATCTGGAGAGACGCCGAATCGGAACCTGGAGACCCACACCGATTTACAGGCTGCTTCCCCCCTTTTATTCCAGCTCATAGATGGGCGCTCCTCTAACAGATGCAGACGTTAATTAGTAGAGTCCGCTCAGGGCCAACTCGACCATCCAAAACCTTGAAGTGTGGACGAAAGATTGTCTAATTCACCTCATGACGATGGCCATTCCTACCCCTAATGTTTCAGGCTTCCTGCCAAGGCCCAGGAAACTTGCAAGATCGCGGTCCGTGCTGCTGCATCACGAAAATCATAGTGGTTGTGATCTACAAAACACGTACCCTGTGCCCCGTCCGCTTTTGCAACTTACTCCTTGTAAAACCTCAATTGCACAAGCAGCGTGTATTGTACCTGCATCGCATCGCTCGATCTCCCCGCCATGTCCAAAACGGAAAGCGCTGGCAACCCGCCCGCAGCTACCTTATTGCTGGAGCACCCTTTCGGAATGATGTTCTACATTACCAGGTGTCGCAACGCCTCTCATCCTAGTGGCGTGTATGTCAATCAATTTACCGCCAAGCTAGGAAATCGTCTCAAAATGGACACTTGCACGGTTGACCTCGCCGAAGTGAACGAAGCTGTGCTTGTCGTAAATAGTCCGACAAAATGCCAGAGCGAATCAAACCCAGCGCTAGCCTCACCCTCGATCACACCGAGTAAAGAACTACAGCTGCACTTGAACCATACACCGCGCCCACGGATGCGTCCGTCGAACGGCTGGCTGTAACGATGTTGTGCTCCGGCCGATTAGGTCTTACACCACCCTACGCTCAATAACTCTAGCTGTAAAGAGCTATTCATTGCTCATACCAGCTGGACCCTTTTGTACAAGATTGGAAGCCTGACGAATACGGCGAATAGAGACCTCCCTTTCGGGCGATAATGCCACGCAACTCGCTGGATGCAAGAAATGGCCCTCATCACACCATGCCTGGCCTTCCATGAGAACCTTTACGGTCTCGACTCTCGATCTCACGATGTTGAGCCCATACATCAACCTATGTGTGCAATAGCGAGCGAGACAATTGTTCGTATCCATCCCGCCACTAGACGCTCTTTATTATCACCCTAAGCATTCACAGATGCCTCAGTCAGCGTCACAAGATTATGGAGTTCCACCGTGGCTACCACGCCAACTACCCGCACTTTGCGCACACTCAGACCCTCTACGACGGACACTTTCGAGCCACGCTCTAGCAGATGATAATTCCCTTTGGATGTATTGAACCTGTTGTCGGTTTAGAGTGTAGCCTTGACAATAGCTCAGAACCCCTGAGGAAGGTTCCGAACATAGTCGGATTCAAGTTCACAGCTGCGGTATTATCCGATTATGATGTGCAGCTTTGACAGTCCGTTCCCAAGCCTTGCCACACAACTACTAATCGCTTTATCATACCTCTGGTTTTGATGCGCGCGATCGGAAATCGAATCGAAATACATGACGGATCAGGGAACAGAAGTTACGTTGGGCTTCGTCCATTCTAGTGCTGGGCACTGAGAGAGCGCCCTGTCAACTAGTTTTTGCTACTCTCTTGACATCACACCGCCATCTCACAGTTTCAACCTTGCAAATACTCAATTTTTCAACAAAGATTCGCTTTTGGTTCAACACTTCCAGGTTTGTAACGCAACAGATTAGGTTACGTCCAAGTTTCTTTACGATTTCGTCGATTCGGCGACCAAGTCATGCATTGGGCGATCTTGCAGATGCAAATGCTCTCTCCGCGGCGGGCCCATTTGCCAGCAAATAAGGCGCTATGTAATGATGGTCGATCATCATGTTCGATCTGACAGATGCCGAAAAGACGTTGCTACTAACTTGTCGCTTCATTTACGGCTTTCAAGCGTTGAACTTGGCCAATGTATCCCTCTTGACACTATTACGCAAGCGCGGGCGCTGGCTCAGATAGTGGAACGCGGTGGAGCACTTATCGAATCATCACCATATGTGTCTGCGCTTGCTCAAGCCGTCATGTGCCACTGATTGGACGTTGAAAATCGACCGTTCCAACGTTCAGCTGCCCACTGTCTAATCCCCTTTTCTGAATGGGCAAACTGCAGGTCGATACTTTCGTGCATTGGAGTGTTCTTGAGATTGCTCATTTCCACGACTGATTTTGACTCGCTAATCATCATTGATTTCATTGTGTCTGTCACCACGTACCTATCTACACAGTAGGCAACTGATGCGCTGGTCCTGACCAATTCTCTTGAGATAACATACACTACTAAACCCGTGTTCTATTGCCGAAGCCGAGTCTGCTTACTGGAACTGTTCGGCAGTTACCGCGCAAGGACTGCCTATTACCTCCCTGGACCTGACCGAATATGAGGTGAGGTCCCTCAAGCCTAAAGAGAAAACGTCGACGTGGCCAGGCATCAGAAACATGCCATTCTACCAAGAACATGCAGTGCACCCAGCTTGACGGCCACGGTCCGTAGTTCCTTGCTTTCCTTCCGGTGGCTCGCAGTCAGCTGGAGTCTCATTGATTATCCTTATGCAGCTCTCTGAATCGCAGTTCCTATGCGACTCCATCACACGAGAAGTCTAAACGTATCCCAGGCTAAGTGTTCCTGCACCTCCTGTGCGAAAGTATCTTGATCCATTGTCGCCAGATTTTCCTTATATGTTCGGACGCAAAGGTACCGCTCTGTGGTAGCGAAATGTGAAGCGACGTGATCAAGCATCTCACTGCGTAGTCTAGGATTATCCCCACGCGATGTCTCAGACACACGCAACGACGCTGTCAATCTGATTTTCCACGAATAGAATGGGCATGTCGAACACCATAAGGGCGTTTTGAGTGATGTGGGATATGATATATGATAAGAGTTATAGACAGGGCACCGCTGTACTTGAACCGACTTCTACCGTATCGCTGGTGTTGGTGCGCACGCCTTGGGCACCCGTTCCATAACAACATCAATGCGCAATTCGAAATTGTCAATGCGATTGAACGACACACAAGCCATATATGGAGCGCCGACGTATAATGATCTCACGAGCAGAAATAAACCTCGAAGGAACGGTCACAGCATCGTCACATCGCTTGCGACTGCTGGGATTGGCACCAGCGTTGGTGCTGTCCTACATGGAGAGAGAGACAGCAGGCCCTGTGCAAGTTACACAATGCTCGACGCTGATCCAGAGCCACGGCTCTCGAATAAGACGGTCGTACCCACCCATAATAACGCAATACCATGTCATAGCAGCAAGGTGACAAGTGGGAGATCACTGAATTCAAAGTTAATCAGACGCAGGGGTTGCGCGCGATGCCCTGTCCATAACAGCCGATGCCTGCATCTATATCTCGCTAGACGAGTCCTGAGCGTCGTTATTTTGGGAATCATCACAATGCTCACAGGGACCATTCAATATTTTTCAAAACTCATATTTTCCAATTCCTGACGCCTGTCTAAATGCTACGCTGTAAATGCTACACGGGGATGATGCTGGGTGGAAAGGCCAAAAGAGGATAGGAAACGGAACAAGAACCTAAATGGCCACTTGCTCTTACGCGTCTTGAATTCCGTTGCAGCGCTTGATAACACCGCCATGGCACTCCTTAGATATGCAGTTCGCTTTGCCCTCGCAGATAGGGCTCTTGACGCAAGCCCATTGATCTCCATCGACCAGGGTGGCGTCGATGCTGTTCGATGGCGATCATGTCAGTTCATACTATCGGTAAGATGGGTCATTGAGGCAAGAGTACGTACCAGGAAGCCATATCGTCTCCGGGGCAGAAGCTGAGCTTGACTTGGTCCTCAAGTCTCCAGTTCCAGCCGATCCTCGACTTCTCGGGGATGGTGTTCACATCTACATTGGGGATGTTACCTGCAAACATCCTGCAGCCGTACTCGGCCACGGTTATGCTGGTGTTGCCGTGCATGACGCCGCCGTTGCAAAGCTCTGCGTTCGTCGCGCTGTCGAAGGCTTGCACTTGGACTTGGACGTCCTGTTTGGGTTCGGGCTGGTCGGGAGTGTTGATGTTGGCGGACATGGAGACCTTGAAGTCGTAGCACTTAGCGGCGACGTAGGGGGCAGCGACAAGGCCAGCGAAGATGATGGATCGGATAGAAGGCATTTTGAAATTGTCCTAGTGGGAGTTTTGAAGAAAAAAAAGGTTAGAAAAAATGATGATGCTTTAATGAAAGTGGTTGTTACAAAAACGAGAGTGGTCCTTGAAGAAGGAAGAGTTGTTCAAAAGAGTGTGAGTTGCTGTGTTAATGCAGTGAAGAAAGAAATCTGAATAGGTGAGTCTATTCGATCTTATATGCAATGAAAGTCTACAAGTTACAATCTCTACATATCTTCATTGAATCTAATTTTGATTACAGTCTAACCGTCTGCTCTCCATAATGCTGCCAAAGATCCCGAGAGTTTGAAATGTCCGATCGACTTCACAATAGAATTGAACGTAGCCAGGGCCAAAGTCGAGAGCGAAGCATTTGAGGAGGGGCTTAATCATCATCGTGAAGTATCACACCGAAGCTAACAATCTCCGTAGCCTTCATGCAAAACACTCCTCGATCCCTTATTCCGTGCCCGAACAGCCGTTTCCGCCTGCCTTTGACCGTAAGCGAGAGTACCCCAGAACATGAATTGTAAGGGGACATTGATTTTGCAGCCAGCACACATTTGCTTCCCCACCGTGCGACGCATGCTCATACATGCAAACTCTCCCTTTCGTTCCGCTGCGTTGAAATCCAGACCTGTCGCGGCTGCCTGCACAGCGTTGACTGTCGACTGACAGTTGCTGAGCGGATGTTTGAGGCTTCCGCTTGCGGACTAACCTCGCGCTCTTAGACCACCGGCCCTATGTGATTCTTCTTTTCTTAGCAAGCTGACGTTGTGTCGCATGTATATGGATGGAAGTCTTTCGCGAGAGAGACCCTGTGCAACGCGACGAGCCAACGCTGCGTCGAACATTGATTGCATTGCCGACCAGGGCTACTCGCCCCTTGTCCGGGGTTGTTCTAGGATTTCACATCATTGGGCAGCACAAATGCCCGCCGTATACAACGAATGCTGTACGGGATACTTTTGGTGTGTTGTAACTTTATTTCTTTGCGACTTTCTTGAAAGGTATATGGGTTCGTTCGGCGCCTGTGAGGGTCGAAGCCAGCTGAGTCCGACGAGCGCTGTCCATACAAAGTTGCCAATCTGTCAAGATCGGCATGTTTCGCCCATATACTTGCAGTAATAGCTACATACGCGCCCTGGTCGAGTTCCCTCGCTTATGACGGCCATCTACTTGTACTTGTCGACCGGCCCTACGATTGTTGCAAGGCCAGCTTCACACCGTTCTGGAGGGATTGCTCCTGGTTGCTGTTGCTGCATCTAACATCCCATCCCACCCCATTGCAAGCTGAACTCGCCGTTCTATCTTCGGAACCTCCGCTTTTCAACATCCTCGTACATACCTACATGAGAGCAAGTAACACAACTACCGGCTGACTGACCACGTACATGGCTACATACATACATGACGCCAGTCTGTACTTGCAACCCACGCGAACGGATATAGGTCCCTCTCACTCGGGTTCCCCATGCACATACATGTCCACGCCTCCATACACCATACATACATGGTGTGTATTCTAGTTACAGCATAGGAATCGCGACCCGGTACCCCTGTTCCTGAACCCTTTTCCTTTGCTCCCCCAATCACTCACGGATCGTGTCGCCCAATCACAACACCTCACCCTGTTGAGCATCCGGCCGCCTCCATCCACCCACAGCAGCGAAGGCCCGGCCCTCCCTCCCTTCCTCCCATGCCTCCAACTAACCATGCAGTAAGCATGCCATGACAAGACAAAAAACCCGCTCTGGAGAAAACGAAGCAAGCACCACGGGCGCCGCGGACCATCCCCCTCGCCGTCCCCGACGTCGTCGCTCCGCTCCGCTCCGTTCTGCGCGAGGCATAGGCACGTATGTAGGTGCAAACAGACGCACTCGCACATACACACATACATACACACAGTATGTACCGCATCACGCACACCATCCATGACGAGCTGGCCACAGCCAGGAAAAATGGTAACACGACATGACCGTCCCCTCCCTTCCCCCGTCATTCATACATACCGATGCACAAACGCACGCATGCCCATTTGAACGCTTTTCCCCTCCTCCGCTTGCGTGCGTTGCGTTGCGTCCCTGGCTGCTCCTAATACGACAAAAAGCCGTTTAGTTAAGATGGGCCTGGTGGCGTTTGCTTCGTGCAACTGAGGAGGCCCGGTGCTCTGGGTCCTCCCTGCCACCCGCCCTCTTCTGTCTTGATTCGATGTGAGGAGTTCCCAAGTTGAGGAAGCAATAAGGCCAAGAGTCTCCGGATGAGGAAGGAGATGAGATTTTGGTGGTTGAGAGAGGTAAGGTGGGGTTCGAGATGGTCGGGAGAGACGGGATTGCGGTAAATGGGCAGGTGGATGATGTTCTGCTCATACCAAGCGTTTTTCGGGTTTGATACTACAGTGCGCCGGGGAGGGATGGCGGCGATGAGCAAGTTGGTTGAGTTGCGGTCGAGCAACCCTCAACTCGCTATGAGTTTTCCTACAGGTCAACTCAAGATTAGAGGGATCAATTTACCGCCGAAGGAGCGGATATTGCGGGCGGAAAAGCCAATCAGTCATGGTGGGCAGGTCGTTGGACATCATGGCTCCAGCTACACATAATGAATGTACAAACTATCAACCCATCGATTGCCTCTCTCGTTGGATGGCCTGTTAAAATGTATCAATAAATGCATCGTAGAGGCGATTTATGCCAGCACCTGAGCCGACCGTGCCGGTCCACAGCTCTCCACTTTCCCTTGGGAACAGCAGACCACGCAACCGTTCGGCAAGGCCCTTCAACGACTCGAACTCGGGCTCAAACTCCGCGAGAACATTCCCAAAGCTGTCTTCAGCCATATCGGATGTCTTGAGCCTTGCTGAGTCCGCCAATGACCCTTGATTCCACTCCCTCAGCCTGCTGCCCACGGGCGGGTAATCCTTCTGCCTCACGACGACGACCCACAGCAGGACGTAGAGGAAGGATTCCAGATCATGACGGTAGGTATGAATCCGCCTCAACAAGACGCCAATGGCCATGAACGGACGCGTGCCTATCGCCCCACCTAGCTTCCGTAGCCCTCCTTCTGCCACGTTGATTGCGACGTCGAGGTCGATCAAGATGCCATGAGGATCACCCGGACGTTGAGGGTGCGAGATAAGGATATTCCACACGGAAATGTCCTGGTGGAGGACCTTGGCGTCCTGGAAAAGCGATCGGTGTGCCCTTACGGCGTCACGCAGCGCGAGAAGTAATTCAAGTCGGGTCGCAAAGAATTGGAGCGGTCGGCCTATGGGAGAGGTCACGACGCAGGTGAAGATGCGGTTCTGAAACGGCGTTTTGGTGGGTGTGACTAGCTTCGAGATGTTTGGTTCCTCTCCCGAGTTCGCGACTCTGGGTGGTGTATCGGTCTCGTTATGCAATGGTGCAAGTTCATAGTACGGTCCGAAGTGAAGACCTTGTCGTAGATTGGCGGTGCTTTCAATGTCTCGTTAATAGTGCAGCGACACAATACCCCATGCCTTCTTCTGCATGGCGAGATTCAGTATCTCTTCTTCCGGGCGTCGATCAGCGGGACGCCATTTGACTTTGATCACGTAGTCCCACTGATCACGCCCAGATGACCTGGCGCGGTAGCACGTAGTTCCCTGACCAACGAGATCGTCGGAAAGGGCTATAGTTTTATCTTCCAGGTACAGTTTTTGTAGGCCAGGTGTAACAGTATCATTGAAAGTCACAAAGCTGCCATTGTCGTCCCGCTTAACAACACTACTCAATCCTAGGTCTGCGTCTGACATTGATCGATAGCTAAGTATCATAGCAAGGAACCTTTGCGGGTTGTCCTGGATATTGAATGCTTGGCAAACCCATATACCAGATCTATCGAAAATCCACGCCTCTAATTGGCATTTGTAGATGTATAAGCCATACAGATACATCCGGAGAGGTTGATGAATGAAAACCTTGTTCGCATGAGTGCAGAGTGTCAAAAGCCCATCTCGGTAAGCAGTGGAGTCGTCCTGGCAGAAACAGGCAATGCACTGGACGTCTTGCCAGGATTGGTTAACTTGTTTGCCAGAAGAAGTTAGAGAGAGATTTGCTCCGTTGCTGGACGACTCGGTATGCCATGACCAGCGCTGCGAGTCAGGATTTCGTGAAGACGCTTTTGAGAACCATGGCAGGAATTGGAGGGGAGGTGGAAGAGGTGATGTTAGTAAGTACTGTGCAGTTATGTCCTCGCACGATTTCAGTAGTGCATCGCCCCGACACAGCACGAATTGGCTGGTGGGAGGGAGATGAATGCAACCTCTGATGTTGTCGAACATGTCCTCGAGAGCTTCGTTATCGTCAAAAATTGTGCTCAAGACGAGTGACTGGGAACTCCCAGATGTCGCCATCGTGAACAGACAGCTGATTTCGTAAATTGGGCTGGTGGTACAAGTCACTGCCTATTGATGGTTGAAGCCTACTGTGGCAGGTTTGGATGGAGGAAGAGTTTGGGCCATTGTTAACTAGATCCGTGCGCTCATACTTGTGCCCAATCAATTTTACTTCATACAAAGCAAAATAGAGAACATAACTAAAATGATGGAGTCTTCTATGGGATTTTTTATTCTTAACCTTACTGTATCGCTGTCACTGATTGTCGAGGAAGGGATTTGAGGCTCGGAAAAGACCACGTAGAGGATTATTAAGCTTGACTACGAGGTAGCTAGGTACGCCTCAAATTCGACAAGAAGAATAATTTGAATCACTTCAAGACTCGTGACGTTGAAAGTTCTGAATAGATTCCCTTTCTCCAGGACAGTGTAAATTTAGTCATGATTAATGTGGTCTAAGTCATCGCCAAACCGACGAAAACCAATTATCCTAGTGAAATATACTCTAAGAGCGGATTCGCCTTAATAGCGAAAGTATTATAAACTTATTGTAGGAAATCTTGCAAGTTTTTTTTTCAAGAGTGTACCTTTTACCTATCTACGCCCGGCAGGACATACGCCCGGAGGGTACTCCGTAATAAGAATAGAATGGAGGAAGGAAATCCATGCGCAGTCCATGTAGGTATCGTTCCTGACTTCCCTATTCGACACGGGGATTTATGTCTCATTTTCTTTTCATGAATGCAGTTGGGGGTACCATGTTGCTTGGTTCAAAGCGATGTGTGTTTAGTGTGTTTATGTGGTCTCAATTGGAAATGGT
Organism: Aaosphaeria arxii CBS 175.79; assembly: GCF_010015735.1. NCBI lineage: Eukaryota > Fungi > Ascomycota > Dothideomycetes > Pleosporales > Aaosphaeria > Aaosphaeria arxii. Next base: position 575,227 of record NW_022983484.1, read on the forward strand.
CCGACGACATTGGTAGAGGAGAAGTAGGGAAGCAGGTTTGGCAGTCTATGATGGGATTTTCTACGCACTCGACCTCTCATGATGCTTCGGGGATAAACAATTGCAATATCCTTCATCAAGACGTTCTCCCCCGCTCTGGTCTCGGAAGAAATCACGGATATGACCCTCCGCGCGCATGCGTGGGGGTAAGCAAGCCGGAGGGTAGATATTACCTACACAATCACGACGGACTATCCATTACGACAGATTCTTCACATGGTCCAATCACGCCTGCAAAGTCGAGCTATCTTGGGCCGAGGTTCCATTCCCTACGCCGCCCTCGTATGCATGTATGTGCGTGATGGCGCGAGTGAGAAGCTCCCGCAGTGTCTCAGTTGGCCTTGTTCGTACTGAAGCCTGGCTGTGGCGTTCCTCCGATTCTGGTACGGAACAGGGGACGTTTTTCATGCGGCGAGACCAGGGCGTATGTATGTAGTGGTAAATTTTTCTTTTACAGGTACTTGTTCTGAGGCGAAGCGAAAATCTCGCTTGGGAAAATAGGTGTTGCATATGTGAGGTGTTTGTTTTTGGGAAGGATTTACGGGGATGGGATTTTTGGGACGAGGGTGAGGATGTTGCAGAGGCTGAGGATGCTGGAGAGGCTGAGAAGCGTGTAATGTACGGTAGGGTTGTCGGATCTTTTAGGCCTTTTGGGATGGATGATGTTGTTTGATGAAGACTACATAGTATGTTGCATGGTTAGGATTCGAGACGAGAGCCATTCATGGGAAATTGTTCAGCTGGAATCGGTGCCGGTCTGTAGAACTCAACCACCTGTTACATGCAGCGTGGGGTGCTGTATCTTTTGCATGTCTAGACTTTTCAATTGCAAGTGGACGTTGTACTTTGGTTATTGTAAAATTCATAGATCAATACCAAAGATTACATCTAAAACTGCCTTTCTATTTTGTCGACATTTGGAATAGATTTTACTATTAAGAAGGATTACGGCAGCCCCTCGATTTTATGCGCAACATTGGGAATAGATTTGGAGTGAACAATAGATCGTTATGGAATCACTTGTTCCCGATAGTTTGTTCCGCATGTTGTATCGATATTCAATGTCGCAAAAAAATCAATTACTCCTATTGAGGCACTGTTTGAAAAATCCCCCCTACAGAACAAATGCACAACTCAATGAAATTATATTGTATATATCAGAATAATACATGACTGAGTCAAGACATTCGTAGCGGCCATCCAAAGTAATGCCTCGGTGTAGTACCAGGTAAGGTCTACCATTCTACGAGTAGTAAACAGTCCATCGTTCTGATCAACGGTCTACCCAATGATTCTGATGGAAAGGGTCCTCGGCAATGCCTATTGGCCCAAGCAGATCTTTCACAACTCAACGCATCGCGCAATACCAATCTCATTGGACATGTTGCGACTTGCCAATCAATATCTCGATTTCTTTCCAACCAATATGAGATTCGCCGATAGAGCCGAACTCTAAAAAGTTTGACAGTAAACGTTTGTGAACATCGTTAAACGGGCCAGCGAAGTTCCGGGGCAGAGTCCTAACTGTCTAGAGTAACAGAACGTGCTGCTCACAATCTCGCGCGCCGCATCGCTTAGATTGGCATAGCAGCAAGGCCGGGAACTAAGCGAGGGACGACGTTTTTCACCGACGTGAGGCGCCTGGATTAAAATAGGATCAGGTTAGGATTTGCGCGATGTGGCGGGCTGAACGTTGGTGACCGACCCTGGGATGATTTGCACAACAGGCCCGAAACGTTCTGGGGAGGGGGCAACTGGGCAACTGGGGGGTTGGGCTTGGGCGTCTTCTGAGGCTGGCCTCTGCCGGTGGTGCCGTCGAGTCTCCTTGCGGTAAGTGTCTTACTCTGTCCAGCAGGACAGGGTGAGGCGAGTCGCGGTGGCCATTTTGGTCGGCGACGTAAAATGGATAGATGGTCTGCAGCTTCGCGAGGGTTCCGGCGCTGCCTTCTTTGGGAAATCCATGTCGCATCGCCATTTTCCCAAGATCTTCGGCCGAAGCAACAGTGAAGATCATGAAGAAATCGCAAGACGGTTGTATCTGAGTCAAGGGCTTCGCTAGGCCTGGGCACATTCGTCGTGGAAGATGGTGTCGCAAGGTCGTGTCGCAAAGTCGAGCCACGGCGCTCTGGGTCTTTGGTCGTGTCCACGTCGGACAACTTGAGCGAAGGTACGGTGTACATTGCAGCATATGGCTCGCAAGCTCAAGCAAATGTATCTGTACCTACGCACAGTAGACTTGCAAGTAGGCAAAGCTGGTTCAAATCCAAAGCAGTTTTGCGATTGTTTTCTGCGGATGCAGATAGATACCTTTGCTGCAAAACTGACTGTTTAACAACACATTTTGTCATCAGATGTACACTTCAATTTGGTGTAGTTCTAGTATCGCTTGCCATCTCTTCTGTAGAACAAATACATCTTGATTCTTTACATGTTCTCACCTTATCTTGCGACGAGTTCCCTGCGTGAAGCCCAGTTCATTCGAAGCCCATTCTATCGTATACGACGTCGATCCGCTTGAGGCCCCCATCATACAGCACAATAATAGCGACCGATATATTCAAACCTCCCTCTGGTCCATACCCACGTCTATATACATGCGAGCATGTAATTTCGAATCCGGTCGAGAACTCTAGGTGTATACAATATATGATTTTATGATTTGGCGGGTTGAATCGATGTCGACTGAGCGATTCTTTTGTCCTTTCAGAACGGAAAGGGCGAGGTCTGAAGTGAGCACCTTGATATTGCTCGACTTCACGTCTTTCTCCAAAGCTCGAGCGAGTATAATACAAGGCGGTCATGGGCTCTCCTGCTGGAGTGAGCAGTATGGGCTTCAGGATTTCGTCAGTGACAACGGTTGAGGCTTTCGTGATATCTGAAGCACTTTGTAACTATAAAGTGGCCATTCATTCTTCTTCTCTACTGTTTCTTAGATGGTAGCAATGTAGTATGTTTCTATAGCCGTCAGCACTGGATGTTCTTCGGACAGAGCCCAGGTCTTTGAGGTGTCATAGACACGTTGAGCGTCTTCAAAGACCGTAGATGACTTTTAAAAGTGAAGTCATCTTTTACATGTACACGTTCAAGCGATAAGCATCGACTACATTTTCTTCTTAAAGATTAAAGCATATTACAAACAACATTTGCATTCCCTCAAAGTGTGTGGTGCGTCTACGCTAAGGTTTGTCACTTCATCGGGGCCATATCGTGTAGGGTTACTTTCACTCAGAAGATTCTGCGGATTATCCGGTTCTGAAAAGAATTTTCCTAACTACATGTATGTGATCGGTAACAGATTTTTTTAGTTTCTATATAAAATATTGTGTTTAATACTTCATTTAGGGAAAGAAATTTACTTAATGGTGTAATTTCACTTTGGCTAATTCCATGCCGACTTGTCAAAGACGATGACACTTTCTCTTTCTACATCGAATTTCTTTGCATAATGCGTAAACAACTGTCGTTTCCAGCATAATCGTAGTTGAATATGAGCAACTCTTACAAAGATATGGTAACGAACAGTGGATAAAACATGGACCACTGCAACATTGCTTTGCTCCACGATGAAGAAGCAAAGTATGCATTTCTACCAAGCACTACACAAATACTTTCATACACAATTCAATCAGTCTACTTCCGAGAGGGGTTTCTACCATGAATACACATACGGAAAGCTTGGGAGAGAAAGAGGGTTCGATATGAATGAAAGGATGCTGTGGAATCGACTCTGATATTCGTAGCCTATGTATTCGTCTTTGATTCGGAACTTTTCATGATCAAGAGATAGTGAATGAAAGTTTATCTACTACTATTGACCTGCTTTGCGCAAACATAGACTCATCTTTGGTTGATTATGGTCCTGAAGTAATGGATACTTAGCGTTCAATATTGAATGCAACGCAATGACTTGGGAGTAGGAAGAAACAGGACTAAAAATGGACGTGGATGATGATATTACTAGATGTGTATACACAATAACTCATGCCCAATGCTCAACGGACCAATATCGTACAGTACCCTCACCAATTCTCTAGTTCTTTTACATTTCTTGTCATGAGCATTGTAGCTTGACGTCCTCTACACAGTGTTCATAACTCCTTGTTGTACATTCGTGTATACCTTGGATCGTACATCGTATGGCTACATATTTACAAAACGATACAATGAAATTCTCTACTACCACCCCGTCTCCTCTAACTCTTGCTTCGCGTCGAACACTCTATTCCAACCCTGAAAGAAACTCTTTCTGCACCTTATCTCCGGTCCTAGGCATGGTCCTGATTGCATCAACAGTTTTAGGAGCCAGTTTTTCAAGAGTCTCTCGTGGCCAGCCGCCTTGATCGGGATCATAGCCAATTCCGTTGTCTTGATCTCTTCGGGCCTTTGCGTATGACGCTGCAAGTACCACTAGGGTTCTGTACCTAGGCATGATGGTTTTCCTATCCACTTCAGCACGTCGGATGTCCATCCATGAGTACCCTCGGAGTTCTCTGCGCATGTAGTAAGGGCTCAGTCTTCGCCATCCCGGGAAAGCTGGAATGAGGTATGCCTCGCAGGTCGCAAAGGCTTCTAAGTTGTGTCCGCGCTGGGCGAGCGCCAGTATGAATTCGTTCCATGTAAGGTTATCGAGGATGTAGCCGCTTGTAAGGAGGGATCTTATGGTCCTTTGAGCCTGCTTGAAAGCTGCTTCAGTCTTTTGCATGAAAAGGCTTCGCATGTAAATGAGAGTGGCGCGGTGGAGAACGTGTCGGCGGCTGCGCGAAATGGTAGGATTCTCCATTTTGTCTCTGACAGCTGGGTCAAGCAAGGAGCTAAATTGCACAGTAGGACCTGCTGGCTCAACGACCTGAGCAAGGGTTTTGACGAGCTTGTCGGCCTGTCTGCGAGCTAGGTGGAAGCATTTAGCGACCTCATCATGTTCTCCAGCTCGAAGGTGTGCTTCCATGATTGCGACGAGTAGGCCAATTGGGGCTTCATATCCATTATCGTCTGTCTTTGCCATTGAAGCGGCCTCAAATAGCTCTTTGCAGATCTCGTAGGCACCACGAGTGTTATACAATAGGATCAAAAGCCCAAAATACCCATCTGGAACATTGTGTGCCCTTGAATCCACAAATCTTTGATGACGCGGCTCACGCCTAGCAACCTCAGATTCTGAGTCGTTGAGCAAAACTTCCCGCAATGATGTTTCCACCTCGATCAAACGCTCTCTCTTTTCACCGTCTTTCAGCTCGGCAAGCTTCTCAAGCTCCGCCATGCCTAGTGCATGCAGTGAAGAAAGTCGAGAGCTCGGCGTTTGTGGGACATTGCGTCCGATCATCCGTCGGTGAGCGTGCAGTGCTCGATGAAATTGTCGCTCTCGAATAAACCCAGCAATGACAAGGGAGTAGTGAAACGCATGGACTCGTATGTTGTTTTGTGGCATTGTTACACGGAGAATCTTGTATGCTGCATTTGTCTGCTTGACTTCAATCAGTGAACGCATGAGAGCACCATACGTCCACGTGTCTAGTGGTATCGATTTGTCGAGCATCTCTCGGTAAAGTCGTCGACTGGAGGGAACGTCACCCAGCAGTGCATGATGATTGATGAGCAGGTTCCATACATGGGTGAGATCCCCTTTCAGAGAACCAGCACGTTGTTCTTCAAGCATGGTACGAGCGATTATCTCTGCGCCTTCCGCGTCACCGGAAGACAAAGAGGCATGGACATAACCGGCCCTTGCCCTTATGTTTGTTCGTACAGGGACCTTAAGCTGCTCGGCTTTGGAATGAATTGACTCGAATGCCTCGACGTCGCCTCTTGCTGCACATAGGTCAAGTAGGGGACCAAATGTCTTCACATCTGGAGCAACGCCTGCGTCCAAGATACGGTTGAAACAGTCAATGGCCCCATCGAGGTCGTCCGCGCGTGCGTAGGCGAGAAGAAGAACGTTCCAACAGCCAACATCCGGTTCCAGTCCAAACTCTTGAGAGATGCGTTTGAATTGTGTTTCGGCACCCTGTACATCCGCTCGCCTTGCATATGCAAAAATCAGACTAGAGAGGCTCTTGAGTCCTTGGTCTGTCGATTGGAAGGGTAATGCATCGAAATACCGATGGACTTTGCTGACCTCTCCGTGCTCGGCATGAAACATCAAGAGATACCGGAGGATCTCTTTTGGCAGACGTTCATTGGGGTAGAAGATACTCGTATCATTGAGAAGGTTGTCTATTCCAGCAGATCTTGCAGTGTGACTACCGTGATGGCCGGCTTGCAATATCAACTTTCTTAGTAATTCCCAACTTGGCCGGTCTCGAGGATTAGTACTTGCGATGCACTTTTCCCGATACTGTTCGTACAATGCCATGAATACCTTTCGCTGATTTTTATACTCCCTGTATCGCGGAATGCTGAGGAATACTCCAATGGCATGTTTGTAAAGACGAGCGGAGGGAAGTCCAAGATTATCCAGCTTACTGAATAACCCAATGAAGTATTTCCAGATAAAATCTTCGTCTGCTCTATGAACGTCGAGTATTTGATTCATAGCCTCTGGCGCAAGGCCTTCCAACATGAAAGCAAGCGCATTTTGATTCTCTATAGTTGACGTCCATTCATGTCGATACTGCTCCACGTATTGAAGAAATGAGTCCAGGTGACCGCGAAGATATGGCAGCTCAGAGACGGTTCCCCATGCTAATTTGTGGTCGCCCCTTTTGCGAGATTGAGCGGAAAGCCAATGTCCGATATGGAACTTGCGATTCTGTGTGCATTGTAGGAATGCCTTGCATACGCGCATGCTGAGCTCCCATTTGTTCCTTTGCACGATACGCTGGAGTATTTGGTCGGTGCCGATATCGATGCTGACAGCTCGAGCTGCAGCCTCTTCTTGCAATTGCACCGCAGAACCAATGAGTTCAAGTGAAAGGTGAGCGGACACGGCAATTCGGTACGCTGTTCCCCCACGATGTTCTATAGGCAAGGCGTTGAAGATTTGCAACACGCGAGTTGCGTCAATCGAATCCTCTGCCGAGGCAAGGAAATCAAGAAGCTCCTTTTGTAAATGAGGGGCGCGGCTGCGCTCAGGAATGGCCGAGTACAATCGCCATGCCAAATCTTGCATCCCCTGCACCCCTGAAGATAGAAGCTCCCTGAGCGCGTCCGGTGCCGACAAGCGCAACATATTCTCCCTCATTCCCTCTTCCAGTTCATCTCCTGCCAAGTTTATTGCTTCCGCTACTGCTTCTTTCGATACCCATTGTGTGGTTGAGAAGTGGCGAATAGAATTCCTATGCGATTGGAGCTTCCGCCGAGAGCGGACCGTGTTCGAGTCAACCGTTGATATTCGTTTGAGCAATGCCAATGTCTTTGCTGGATATAAGAAATCGAATAGGAGCCCGCCGTCCGGCTGGGAGTGCCTGCCGTGTTTGCTAGGATCGTGATGGTCGACGTCACCATTTTCATAACCCAGCGTGGAAACGGCCGTCCACCAATTGGATACATTATGATCGCTCGGGCTATGATGCCAGATGGACGAGTGCAGCGGACGACGACTGGAGAGAGATCGATTCGATTTTCGCAAGAGCTGGCGCCCTCCGGTTTCGAGGCATGTCGAAGCCCGCTCAAGCATCACCCTCCGCGTTTGTAGCGGGATGCTTACCACCACGAATTACCGAAAATAGGAAATCTTCGAATGGTCTGAGAAGATTAGACAACTCCTCTTGCCTTACTCGAGTAAACTAGTGCGGAGCTTACAGCTTTGCATGCCTCCTAAGTATTCGTGCTCAATGTTCAGGACCAATTGGCGTTATCTCGTGATTGGTAAAGCTGATATGATCGGAAAAGTGTCCAATAATACAAAAAAGAAAGAAAATCAATTGGCAGATGGACGAGTCCGCATGACAACGTTAATTCAATGAGATCAAAACTTTTAGATGTAGGATCACGAGAGAATATACCGGCCGGAGTAACTTTACGCCGCCAATGTTCGAGCCCCGCCAACGTCAACCCACAACTTGACCTCCACCCAAGGTTCCCCAGGCGCAATGGACATCACCAAATTCGTTTCAGGGTATCGGGAAACCGCTTTCCTCCTAGGGGACTATGCTACCTACAGAGCGCAGCTTTCCAGGCGATTGCGTATTGTACGGAAGAAATTAGGCCGGGCGACACATAAAAATGCGAAGTATTCCGCAAAGGCGCCCGTTACAGCCGAGGAGATTGCGAAGAACATTGAGTACGACCCATTTGACATTACGTGTTCATTCAGAGGCTAATTGTACAATTAGGTTCTTGCATCTGTTACTTCTTACATCAGAGCGAGCATGGGCGCACGCGATGCTCATGAAAACCGCACACTCGGAAGATAATGCAGACAAGAACATTACTGGCTCGACACGACAGCACATCATCTCGCGACTGAACAAGGCCGTCAAAACAGCAGAGGAGATTGTTACACTAGTTTCTAATGCATCAGCCAGCGGAGCAACGGATATCGATATATTGGAAGCCAGAGCATACTATTATTCGCTAGCTGGTGCCGAGCAGTTTGAAAAACAGGCAGAGGGCATTAAAGGCAGCAATGCTCCCTCTGATCGCTGGACGGCTTGCTTGAAACATTACTCTGCTGCTCGGGTCATCTACAGCGCGCTCCTGAAACATACGAAGCAAGATCTTTTCAAAGAAGTTCTTGCGGGCACTACCGATCCTAGCATTCGATACGCCGCATATCAACACCGCATTCCTCGTACTGTCGGCGTTCCCGCCGTTTCGAGAAAGTTTTTCCCCAAAGATGATGGTGATCTGGTCAAAGCTGTCGAGAGTGTGGATCCTCAGGCACTGCAAGAGGAGGAGGCAAGCCCACAGGGTATGTATAAACATCATCTCAATGAATGACAATCTCTAAACTCTGCAGGTTCTACAATCACATGGCGCAATCGAAATGCCAATATAGTAGATGCCGCTATCGGACAAGCCCTGGTCGCTGTTGACACAGCTTCTCAGAACCTTGATACCCTCACGGAATCAGCATCCCCGAAAGACAAATCGGCTGCTTACGACGACGTTCTCATTGCAAGTCAAGATGCCGTGGATGCAACAAGACGAGCTATCGAAGAGTTGGAAAAGGAGGGCGTCGACGAAGGCGACTCGCGGATGCAGGATCTCCGCGTAACAAGCCTCGCAGTCAACTACGACTTGATCGCGTGGCGTGTTGGGCGCAACAGAGTACTCATCGGCTCCGACGATGGAATTTCGTTTTCGAAGGGCGTGCAGCACAAACCACGACGACCGCGTAAAGACGGGAAGGAATGGAGCGAGCAGGAAGAACCAACTGGTCGCAAGTTGGCTAGGCTCCGGGAGCGTGTTGCGCTGTACGATGCTATCCTGCAAAGTATAGACTCAGTCAAGGAGTTGAGGGGTGCCGTTCGCGATGCCGGCTTCATCGCTGAGCTCGATGGCCAACGTGCATATTTCCAGGCCCTGAAGTGCCTGAATCTCTCACATTCCCATGCTTTCTTGGCCGCCCCCAAGCAAGCACTAGCACTCAGCAACCGCGCCCTCACTCTAGCATCGCAGGCTGTGTCTGCACCGCGACCGGCGCCGACATCCTCCAAGGCATCCAAACTCGCAGTGTCCGAGCAACAGGCACAAACCCTGAAGGAGAACCTCACCAAACTGACATCCCATTATCGCGGTGTCGTCGCGCTGGGTCTTGTCTCTGGCACCTCCGACGCCGCAGCCAAATCCAAATCCGTCTCCGCACCAGTCGTCGAACGTCTCAACGAGTACCCTGCATCCGGCACCGTGGACGTCAATAACCTCGTATCATGGCCTCCGAAGCTCAAGCCCGTGCCGGTCAAACCACTCTTCTACGACGTGGCGTGGAATTTCATCGAGTACCCCGGTCGCAGCGCTGCGGCACCCGAACCAGAGCCCGAAAAGATGGAAGTCGACGAGAAGAAGGAGGAGCCACCGAAAGCTGCGAAGAAGGGCTGGTTTGGATTCGGTCGGTAGAACCGATAATTGTCTTCTCAGCCAGACACGTATTAGAAGAAGCTTAGGTGCCTTGCTTGTGCGTCAATGGTTCATACGCCGCGTCGCAGAGGTTTAAATACAAATACATTCTAGATACGTTGTAGCTTACTCCACGTAGTAGCTTAAAAACATCTAATAGCCATATAACGTATATGTGATGATGATGTTAGTGAATAAAATATCTCTACAATGACAGTCACTCAAAATCCTATACATGTGAACCAGCACTAGAGTGTCAATCCACACGAGTCATCTCCATGCTTCAGTAGTAAGATACTTCACGAAACATGAACGGGTATGACGTTTAAAATGCTTGCATTGCTATATGATATGTTCCGAAAAGACCCAAAACCCCAGATTAGGACGTGTGCAGAGAGCTGCAAATGATGGTATACAGCGACTAAAACGACAAGATGACAAACAATGAGGAAACAAGAAAAAAAGGGAAAATGGAGTTAAAAATACACGTTTCGAGCGATTTTTCAGCCGAATGATGCATGCATGTATGTTTCTTCCTCTCTAACTATCTAGTAGTCGAATCGGTCGGGCAGCAGAAGCGGGGCGACTAGACTCCACGTGTAAATGCCGTAGCACACCCAGGCGCTGATGATCTTCGCCCAGCTGGCCCAGTACGTCCTGCCAACGGGCACGAAGTCGTTCTGCATGTCGTTCTCGTCGAAGTTGGATGTGAGGAGGGTGGCGACCCAGGTGGTGCCGAGGAAGAAGATGATGTGGAAGAGGGTGTAGTTGTATTGGGTGGCGTTGCGTTCGTCGTCACGGGGGTTCTTGGAGGGACCCTCGTCTTCGTCTTCGCTGTCCGAGTCGTCGAGAGCAGAGGCTGGGAGGGAGCCGCTTTCGACGGCAGCGCGGAGGGCGGCCTGGCGCATCTCGCGGCGGGACTCGGGTTGCGTGTCGACGAGGCCGTGCTCGTTGTCATCGGTACCAACGCGGGCGTAACCGTTGCCATAGGAATTGCCTTGGGATCCTAGGGCAAGGCCGTAGGTAGCAGCACGGGTAGTGGTGTATGCTACAGTGACGAAAGTGACGATAGCTCCAACAATGATTGTAGCCTTGCGGGTACCGCGAGCTCGGATGAGGGGGTTGCATTGATGGTCGTCGGGCTCCATGCCGACAGCAGAGAGGGTCAAGTATGTGCAGTAAATTGCAACGATGGCAGATTGCGCCAATCCAGCTCGAGGATTTACATTCTGTACTGCTGGATGAATCGAGACAACCGAAGACATGAAGAGGAGCAATAAGTTGATCTAGGCCGGACGTTAGCGTGAAATTCCAGATGTACCCGCAAGAAACGTACCGTGATTGCTGCCTGGTTCATACCACATCCGCTCTTAGCAAAGAAAATGTACATAACGATTGTCATAGCGAACGAGGCCAAGTACATGAACAAGGCCGATCCGACGAGAAGCCCGGTCCAAACTCTAGACTCGGTGACCTCTATCTTCTCTTGGCAATACTCGGCCCAGTTGTGCGCAAGGTCAACGAGAAGAATAAGTCCGATCAAAAGGAACAGACAGGCGCCGATCATCGCGAAATAGTTGCCCCAGACGATGAAGAATGAATTCGGAATGAAGAAGGTGAGGACGATCATGGCGAGCCACGCAATGATCTTCGGGGCCCAAAATCCATTCTGAATAGGCGCGCGACCATCCTTTGAAGACCGAACGCCAACAAGTATCAGAGCCATGATAACGTGGAAGAGGCCGAGCGCGAAATTGATCCTTTGTACAGCGACATATCCGTAACACTGTTCACCGTGGCACTTGATGTCTACGTAGTCGAGTGTGAGATGCGACAGCTTCTTCATCGCCCAGTCGGTGAGCATGATCCAGGATACGATCGAGTTGAACAGGAGTATAAGGGCGTATGCGATTCTGGTCGCGATGCTGTTGCCGCATTTTCCACCACACGATCCGAAGACTGCGCTGCAGGTAGCAGCTCCGCAGCACGAGGCGGCGACACCCCATAACTAGGTCACTGTTAGCCGATCCTCAAGTTGGCGCATACAAACGGAACATACAGAGCCTATGCTCGGGAGAGCGAGAAACGGGATTGAGAGTGCGGCACCCATGATCGCAGGTTGTGAGGATGGTGTTGTCGTCGTGATCGTGGTGGCTGCGCGGCAATCATGTTGCCAGGCACGGTGACGTTGGCTTAGTCAAGTGCCAAGCGGTTCTCCAACCACCAGTTATGTTAACGTTAGGCACGCAGTGAGGGAGATTTCTGGAGATGGTTGCTTTTATTAGTGATTGATTGTTACATAGATAATGATATTTCTGGATTTCCACGACTTAAGTGTTAAGCACAGAGTGATATAAACTGGCTCGACGTTAAACTGGTATTTAAAGTATCCAGGTACCTAGGTACCTATTGTAAGTCAAATCTGTCAACAATTCATTGTGTTCTTTTAACCAAATGTATAAGCAGCGTTTTATCCTTTTTCAACTGAGAGCCATGCAAGCCCGCCAGCAAAATAAAAGTCCAGCATTCCCCCTAGGTATTTGTGTAACCAAAGAGCAAAAAAACCAAAAAAATGGGCTGAACCGGGGATTGAACCCGGGGCCTCTCGCAGTTGTGGTGTAGAACCCAAAGCGAGAATCATACCGCTAGACCATTCAGCCGATGATGGTTTGTTTTGATTGATGATTAATTTGTAAATTAGATATTATAAGTGTGTGAGCTGACATGTTCATACTATGTAGCATCTCAGCTGTGAATGCCATTCTCGGGGCTATCGTGAAAGGGTGACGCACGTTCCTGGCGCCAAGGGCCGGCTTATCTCGAGTATCGCTCCCCTCCGCAATGGTTTCATCCGGATTCCCATTAGACGTCCTTTTGTTTGAATCTTCAATCTTCAATCACTCTTTTCCTCCTCTGTCCTTTTCTTTCGCCTAGTTGATCTTCATTACTGTATTCGAGGTCGATCGTCTTCTTGTTTAACCATTCCCTTTAGGGCGTCCTATCCATTCGGCTCACCATTGCCGGAACGTCTCCGCTCGAACCTCCACATGTACACGCAACCCTAAAGTCCCCAACGCTCCTGCAGAGCAGACGTTCAGAATGTCGGAGAAGCCCACACACTTTAAGACACGGATTGTATCCGTTGTTGCTGCAACTACAATTGCTCTAGCCTGTGGAACAAATGTTTGTCCTTCTGTCAATGTTACTCGGATACCACGGCTTACTCTCCATAGTACGCGTACTCAGCATGGGCACCTCAGTTCGCCGAGAAGTTGCAGCTGTCCACGACGCAATCCAATGTCATTGTACGCACCGAAATGTCTTCGATATGAATAGTTACTCACTGGTCGTAGGGTACTGCAGCCAATCTCGGCATGTATGCGGTCGGCATACCGATGGGAATTATAACGGATAGGAAAAGCCCTCGACTTGCAGCTATAATAGGCATGTTTGCGCTTGGACTGGGATACTATCCAATTCGCAGTGGTAAGGTCACTCTTGGATGAAATCTGGAATCTCGTCTGATCTCGGATAGCATATGACCAAGGTGTTGGCTCCATGAGCGTATCTCTCATCTCCTTCTGCTCGTTCCTCACCGGCGTCGGAAGCTGCGCAGCTTTCCAAGGTGCTTTGAAGACTGGTACGATCTCTTCCTATCCCTTGCAAGTCCTGTCTCTGACAAACACAGCAACACTGAACTGGCCGACACACCGCGGGACGGCGACGGCATTTCCATTGGCTGCATTCGGTTTGAGCGCCTTCTTCTTCACTCTCATAGCCGGCATCGCATTTCCGGGCGATACATCGGGATTTCTTCTGTTACTTTCCATAGCGACATCCGCCATTGTTCTCGTTTCGATACCATTTCTTCATGTGGTCGACCACCACTCGCCTTCTAGCTATGCGGCTCTTCCCACGAGCGAGCGTACGCGGCGTGACTCCAATGTCATGCATAGACACAAGCCTACCGCCGGTAGCGGCACATTTAGTAGATCGGCGGTGCTTGAGCCCGAACCAAGTAAGCCTAACCTTTTTTCCTTTCACTATCTCTTTTGTTTCTGTCATGCGCTCCTTGTCAACTGCCAACACTCTAGGTGCAGACAATGACGAACAGGATGGTGACTCCGAAACTTCTTCGCTTTTGTCGGGACCCGGGGATATCATTGATGGACCTGCGGCGGACGACAACCGAAGCCAATCGACAACGCGCTCACATTGGTTAGATATCACTGGCTTTGATTTGCTTTCTAAGACCGAGTTCTGGCAGCTGTGGATCCTCATGGGGCTATTGACCGGCGTAGGATTGATGACCATCAACAACATTGGTCACGATGTCCAAGCGCTATGGAACCACTATGATGAATCGGTAGACAAGGACTTTGTCGCGCATCGTCAGCTCATGCATGTTTCCATTATTTCCATCTTCAGCTTCATTGGACGCCTCACCTCGGGAATAGGCTCAGACATCATTGTGAAAAAACTCCACATGTCGAGGTATTGGTGTGCGGCGATCAGTGCAACAGTCTTTATGCTGGGACAGATTTGCGCCATCAATATCGAGGACCCCCATTATCTCTGGACACTGTCCGCTCTGAACGGACTTGCGTACGGAATCCTCTTCGGTGCGCTGCCAGCACTGGTTGTGGATAGCTTTGGACCTCAGGGGTTCGCGGTCAATTGGGGAGTCATGACACTTGCGCCTGTCGTCAGCGGAAACATATACAATCTGTTTTACGGAGCTGTGTATGATTCCCATTCCGGCGTACAGCGTGGAGGAGAGCGGAGCTGCGACAAAGGCGCAGTTTGCTATCGCGCCGCTTACTACGTCACATTCGTGTCGAGCATATTGGGAATTCTGGCATGCTTCTGGGGCATCCGACACGAGCACGTGTTGAAGCGGAAAGCTGAGGAAGAGCACGAGGGACACCGCGATGCTTAACTGCCGAACAATATGATATCCCCATTGTTTGTCAAACCTTCATTATCGGTAGATTAATATTTTCCTCTTTCATTTTCTTTCCATTTCTGAATTGCTACCAAGCGGACATTGTATACCTCATAGACTTATCTTGGGAAAGCGTCTTTCATCTGGGGCGTTACGGCTACGCATCCTTGGTGCATGCATAGTAGAACCATAGAATCAACCAATACTATAATATCGGACATTTTCTATTACTCCTACGCGCGAATCCTGCCGCAAGCGGTGAATTGAAAGGGCGATATCCCAAGGGTATTCTGCATAATCAGGATTAGCGCCTGGTTGGACAACCTCTGTGCCTCTGTACCAACATCCCCGGTAGTTACCTAGGTTGGGGGTTAGAATCGATAAAGTACCCCGCCGAACAAGTGATCTCCCAACATGAGGGCTGATCATTGCAGTATTATTCTTTGTATGCTCATGTGAGCCAGTAAACCAAAGGCACATGAATCAGGTGCAACCTGACCTGGACTGGACTGGACTGGAATACTCGTGGTTACTCGTAGCCTGTAGGTATTAGGTGGCGAAGCTGTGGCGTACTTCAAGTGCCATTACGAAGCTCTCCACTCCACCACCTCCATCTTCCGTCGGACCATCCCATCTTACCCGCGCCTCTTTCTCCTCTCCTCTCCTCTGGTACAGCCTTCAGGCTACAGTACTCTATAATCCTTTCTCCTTCCTTACTACCTCCTCACCTTTTCCTACCTACAGCATTTCTATCCCTTCTGCCTGCAACATCCCACCTTTCTACAGATCCATTCACGAAACGAAACCGTTCAATCAATCATGCCTGCGCCACTGGCCAAAGGTAAGTAACAGCACTATTACACCACATCTCCAAGCATTCGCGCATAGCTATTCATTCCATGCCGTGTACCCTTCCTTCATTCCACGAGCACATTTCTCTCTTTCCCATTCCCTGGAAATCCCATCCACTTTACTATCGTCCTCCATGTATCTTCTTCTCTTTCACCAACCTGCTTGCAGGACCTGGTCCTTGTCCTTATCCTCGCCCTCGCCATCCCTCTCCGCACTCTCCGCACCACCACCGAAGCGCTCCCCCGCGCCACCGCCCACTGGCACCTAACGCACCCCTCACCACAGGCCTCATAATCGCCGCGTCCGTCATCGTCGCAGCCGGCATCGCCATCTACGAGTCACCGCAAGTCCGCCAATGGGTCGACCAGTACCGCCGCAAGATCGCAGTGGCGCTCCACTCGCTCGGCGACGAGATCCAGCCTCGCCGCGGGTCCGAAAGCTCACAGGACTACGAGGAACGCAAGAAGAGGAGGGATGAGATCGTCAGGCGGAACAGGAATGAGTTGATCCAGAAAGCGCGAGCGGAGGGCGTTGCGGTGGACCTGGACGAGCTGGCGAAGATTGGAGTGGAAGAGTTGGAGCTTGCGGAGCGGCGACATGCTACGGCGAGGGGCCGGACGAATAGCCAGAAGTCCTTCGACGATCTTGTGGGTAGCGATGGGAAGCTCAAGAAAGAGGGCGATACCGCGGAAAAGTCTACTGGATTGGAGGCCAAAGAGGATTCGAACCTTCGACGCCGTGGCGTTACGGGTTTCGCTGCTGGAGCTGCTGCTGGTCTTGCCATGTCAAACCCCTTCGACGATGACGCTCAGGTTCTATTCGATCACGAGACCGAAGACGAGGCTCCCTCACCGAAACCGTTTACGTATATCGAATCCCGCGAGAGCTCTGCAACAGTTGAAGGCGATGCCACACCCTCTGTCCCCGCCCCCGTAGACTCAACACCCGCCCTAATCGACCTCACCTCCGACCCAGAGGCATCATCAATCCACCCAGAGAACCCCCAAACCGCCTCAATCCCCCAGTCCGAAGCCGACGACGAAGCAGAGCGAGCCGCCCAATCCTTCTACTCCTTCACCTCCGCCTCCTCAACCCACGAATTCGCCGTCCCTAACGCCCCAACCTCCCCAGCAGCAGCACCAGTCACCGCCTACGACTCCGACTCCGACCCAGAAAACATCTCCACCGGCACCCTAACCCCCCGCTCCGAACGCTCCTTCACGACCGGCGCCTCCGCCTCCGCAGTGCCCCCGCACGCAGACGACATCGCGATCCTCTCCATGCAGAACGACTCCGACCACGACGCGCGCTCGGAAGTCTTCTCCGAGGGCGGCTTCACAGACGCAGGGTTCTCGGAAGCCGGGTTCAGCGAGCTGGGCGAGGGACGCCAGGGCATACTGACGCCGAGCAGCTGGACGGACGTGGGGAGCGATGATGAGAGTGAGTGGGGTGGGCCCGCGGGCCAGCATGGCCATGTCTCGCAGATTCATCAGTAGTTCCGCTTCCCGCTTCTTCATCCTTGCGCCGCCCTTTATATCGTTCTTCTCTTCCTCTCCGTTTGTTTGACTGGGTGGAGTAGACAAAAGGGACGCACGCACACGGAAAATCTCACATCTTGCATTAGTCTGACAACATCATCAAAAACGGCTGTTCGGTATAGGGGCTCGGCGTAGCTTTCTTCCACCGGCATGGTCTCTTTCGTCTCTAGGGAATCAATCGGAGTGTTATGGAGGAAACAAGGGCGTTTTGTTTCTTATTTTTCCTTTGGGTTGGGGGTGTTATGGGTGGGAATTACACAATGGGATACCGTATACCTCATCAGGGCTTTTTGTAGGGAATGGAATGGAAATTTTACTGGAGTTTAAAGACATACATACATGCTTTACAAGTACAAATGTAGATGCAGATGCAGACGCGATCACATAGGGTTTTCTGCGGCTACGAGCGCCAACTGTGATGGGCTGTTTGTCTTTGTGAGAGTGGTTATTGATTTTTATTCATTTATCATCGTCTTTTGTGACATCTATCATTGCTGGGATTGTTGGTGACCTTGCCATACCATATCGCACCCATCCCACACCACATGAAGTACACATCCAATCCCCTCCCCAAAACAGCCAAAAATCCCCAGGGTATAACGACTTCTCCACCTCCGCCTCTCAAATCGACCGCCCAGCGCAATCCCCCCATCAACCCCCCCTAACCCCAATAATCCCCCTCTCCACCTTCTCCACCAACCCCTCCCGCACAGCCCCCGCCTCCCTCCTCTTCTCCTCCACGCCCTCCAACTCCCCCTGCAGCGCCTCCATCCTCTCCCTCTGCTCCTTCTCACTAATCCCCATGCCCGGCAGCGCGTCGAACAGTATCTCGAGCTGCTGCTCTTTCGTCACGATGTCTTGCGCGAACTCGGCGATCTGGTGTGTGAATTCTGCCTTTGATGTCGTGGGGGGGTTGGCGGGATTGGTGTTGGGGTCGGGTTGCGAGGGGTCGGAGGCGAGGGGGGGGAGGGTGGGTTGTCCTGTTATTGGGGCGGAGGGGGAGGAGGTTTGGATGTAGCGGAGGGTTATGAACATTTGGTTTAGGAGCTGGGAGGTGAGGTGGTTAGTTTGAGGTTGTGTTGGGAGGAGGGGAGGAGGGGAGGGGAGGTACCATGTCGAGCTCGTCTTGGATTTGGGTGAGGATGTCGCCCATTGTTGTGTTGTGGAGGTTGTATCAGGGTGGAGAGCTGATAGTGTTTCGGGATTGTGTAGTTGTGGATGTGATCGTAGATATGGCTTTGAAGTAATTGAAGGTACTGTGTAAGGTGGATGTGGTTGTTGTAGATGGGATGAATGTTAATTGAAGAGTCCAAGCTTGGTAGGGCTGAACGGAGTGGAGCCGAGGCTAATCCCAGTCAAGTAATTAGTGTCGTTTGCTCACTTCGCGTCGTATCATAATTATCTTACGCGACTTGGGACAACTGGAACCTCATTATACGTAATTCCTTGGATACCTACGAATACCTCACGATTTTCTTTGATTAGTTGCTCGTTGTTATTTCCTTGTACATAGATTATGTCCCTGCCGTGCCAATGATCGCCCAATTCCTATCATGCGGCCCGTTGTTCTCCCATGTCTCAACCCCTCAACCTCACACCTCAATACCGCTCCCATTCTCTCTCATAGCATATCCCACTACCATGGCTACCCACGGCCAAGAATCGCAAGAAGAAGACCAATAACAACATCGGCCACCTCAGCTAGAGTCCACTCTGGCCCTAAACCCATCACCAACCTCCCCAAACTCATCGTCTCCCCAGGCTCCCAACACCACAACTCTCTCCCGACCTTCCTCGAATACGCCTCGCGCGTCAACCTCGCACCAGATCGCACCGTTTACGTAGGCACGCACTATGAATACATCGCCGCATTATCGCTCCTCCGCCTCGGCTTCTCGCTGCTTCGCACGGGCAAGAAATCCGACGCAGGCATCGACCTCATCGGACACTGGATCCTGCCACAGCTTCACGAACCCATCCCCGTCGTCATACAGTGCAAGGCGAGGAAAGAGATGAGCTGTGCACCGCGACATATTCGCGAGCTGGAGGGTGCGTTTCGCGGAGTGCCGTCCGCGTGGAGGAGAAATACGTCCGTGCTGGGGCTGCTGGTCACAACGCAGAATGCGACCCGGGGGGTTCTGCAGGCGTTGGGTGCTAGTGCGAGACCGATGGGGTTCCTGAAGGTGACAAAGACGGGGATGGTGGAGCAGTTTCTTTGGAATCGGGCGGCGGGGGAGAGGGGGTTGGAGGGCTTGGGTGTTACGTTGAGGTATACGCCTAAGGTGTTAGTGGAGGAGAAGGAGAAGGAGGTCACGGAGCAAGGGGGCGAAGGGAACAACTGGGAGCTTCCCAAGGAGATGAAGAGGAGTAGGAAAGAGTGGTACAAGGATACCGGGACTATGAAGGATATCGTGTTGACGTGGATGGGGGAGCCGATATTTCCTGAGAGGGAGCGCTTAAGTGAGGAAACGTGTCAGTTGGTTGATACGCTGGGTCTGGATGAGGACTTGGAAGTCGAAGAGAGGCTACCACGGAAGAGGAAGACGGCTGTCAAGGCCACAGCGGCAAAGAAGGTCGTGAGGGAGAGAAAGTCGACGAAGGAAAGTACGACCAAGAAGGTTGGGACGAAGTCAGTAACGAAGACCGTCACAAAGAAGGCTGCAACGAAGACCGCAACGAAACAGGCAACAAAGACCGGCACGAAGAAGGCTGGAGCGAGCGCAGTCACGAAGAAAAAGACAACCACCGGAAAATCATCGAGTCGGACAACCTCAAATCCGGTGACGGCAAAGCAGGTACCCAAAACCTCATCATCCTCGACCAAAGCAATAGAACTAGCACAAGGAGTGACCAAACGGAGAGGCCGACCGCCCGGCTCCAAGAACAAGAAGACGTTAGAGTTACTCGCCTCACAGGAACAACCGCCATCGTCAGATCGTCGTCCTTGAGATCCTACGCGAAGCAAATCCATTGCTATATCACTCTCTGCACTCAGACGAAGGGCACATCGTCTTCCCAACAAAAGGTTGAAGACAACATACCCGAAGAGAAAGATACAATTCATATGATACCCAATTTATAGAAAAACTAAACTTCTTAACTAGTCTATATCACGTCCTCAACACTTTGATCAATATCCGTTCCAACAAAACCAATGGAACGATGGTGCTGTGAAGTTCTCAACACTTCAATGTGACATGCTGCCGTACGGCTTGGGGTATAAGTAGGCAGCAAATCCCGCCCCATAATAGATCTGTGTCTTCAATTTCAACTACTCGACGGGTACAACGATCGATCACAGACTCAATACACCAAGGACACACACACGAACTCAGTACGTCGAAGACACACAGACTGAGTACACACTCACACACTCCAGTACATCAAATACCAACGCACTCGGGACCCCACAAACCAAAAGTGCTTCACAGTCATCACCATCGCGATACAGCACACCGAGGCACCTCACGATCGCCCACGAACCCCAGGAGACCACCAAAGAGACCACCGAAGCCATCAATCCCGACCACGACCAAATCCAATAAGCCATAACCATCCACCCAAACACCGACTACCACACAAACGTCGCTATCCATTCAACAACTTTCCCTCTCATATTAGCCACCATATTGACCCAATGCTTCGACCGTCCCCTTGGTACCCCAGGAAGTTCCTATATACCCATGTCGTCAGACCTAACTACGCTACGCCACGCTCCCTTATCCACGGGCGCAAGGCTAGCTCTAGCTCCTATAAAACGTTTATAGGAGTACCTATTCAAGATTAATATAGAAGATCTACTAATAACCTAACTATACTATACTATACTTCCTTATCTATAGGTATAAGGCTAGCTCTAGCTTATATATAACATTTATAGGAGTACCTATCTAAGATTAATGCAGAAGATCTACTAATAACCTAACTATACTATGCTACGCTCCCTTGTCTATAGGCGCAAGGCTAGCTCCAGCTCATACATAACGTTCATGGGAGTACCTGTCCGAGATCGACGCGGAAGATCCACCGACATGAACCAGCTCTTCAACAACGTCCACCCGATCTACCGGGTGTACGCAGCCCGCCTGATCTTCTTCCGCGGCTGGAGCCTCCAGCGCGCGATCCGCACCGCCTGCCGCCGGGAACACACTGTCGAGAGGCAGTGGAACCTGCTGAGCGACGGGGAACGCGGGGAAGCTGAGCGCTGGAGCCGGTGTGACGGGTGTGAGCGGGAGGGGGACTACGATAGCTGTTCTTGTGGGAGCGAGAGTGACGACTCGAGTGACAGCGAGATCAGGGCTGTCGAAGAGATGAGCGACGTTGATGGGATGGCGGTTGCCATCGTCGATGCGGTGCTGGATGCCATCGAGGATGGGTCGCTGGGTGGTGAATGGGAGGCGGCGGACGATGGAGTCAGGGAGGAGGCGGAGCGGGCGGTCATGAGGATGGTGGTGAGGAGGGCGATGGAGACTTGGGTGGGTGAGCCTGAGTGTTAGGTGAGGGGATGGGGAGGAGACTGAGGCTGGGAGGGTGGTGGGTTTTGGGTTTTAATGGAGTTACTGTATTGCATTTGAAAGGAGTTGCTGTTTTAGTCCCGAAGATACCATGCATCGGGTTTGCAAGGAGTTCGTGGTTTTAGTTCTGACGAACCATTAATCAATCAATTCTGACATCAAGTCTTCAGTTAGTCCGCGAGTTCATAGATCAAATCTGATCAGATTTCATGAGTTGGATTTGAATTGCTTTCATCTAACTCGCTTTCGAAAGGAGTTATGCGTGCCGTTTTGTGATATGAGGTCATGTGTTGTTCTTCGAAAATGGGAAAGAGTATAGTTTTGGAAAATCGATCATTTGCTTATGCGGAAACCAAGGTCATATATTACTTTTGATGAGAGCATTTCGTGGATTGTCTTGGAACAAATTGTCACGAGGAAAGGAAGGGAATAAAAGAATAGAGAGAAAGGAGAAGATCATTTGAATATAAAAAAGCATCAAACAAAAAAGCATTCAGTCTAAAGAACAGGCATAAGAACATCATCCAACCACCTTCCCACCCCTTCAACCACCATATCCTCCTCCCCATCCTCATCACCCATACTGACATCCCCGTCACCCGAAGCCCCCACGACGCCCAGTTCGCGCGCTAACTCACAGAACAGAACCCACACCTCATGATCCGTGCCCTCTCGCACCAGCGTCCTCAGTCCACCCCTGACATCATCTCCCAAACCCCTTTCAAGGACATCAGCGTCCACGTGCGCGAGACTGGGATTCCACCTCCCGACGTCGGGATCGACGTCCCGCTTCTTGATGATCTTGCCGTCGTCAGACTGGTCGCCCTCTGCGTTGTTCATGAGCATGGCGAACATGTGTGCGCTGCCGTTGGGGCGGGTGGTGATGTGCGAAGCGTCGTAGACGCGGGCCTCCTTGTTGGTGATGATGTTCTGGAGGAAGCGGAGGAGTTTGAGGGCTTGCGGGGTGAGGATGGAGAAGGTGGTTGCGGTGCCGTCGGAGGAGGTGCCGATGATGTCGTCGGCGATTATGCCGGTGATTTGTTGGGTGGCGGTGCTTGTGGGGGTGAAGGGACGGCGCCAGGGTGGGCGGATGGCGCCGCGGGCGAGCCGCGTTATGCTTCGCGGGAGACGGGCTTCGAAGAGGGTTGTGGTGGAGTTCTTGAAGGTGCGGTGGGTTGGGTAGAGGAGCCCGGCGACGCTGCATTTCTTGTCGGAGACGAGGACGATGCTGTTGGGGTCGGGGGAAGGTTGGGATTGCTCTGGGTCGGTTGGGTGCGCTGGGAGAGGTGATAGGTTGAGGTCCATCTGTAAGTGATGTGCAGCGTCTCTCTGGCGGCTGTCTGAGAAGACCTTCTCGAAGGCAAGAGGGAGAACACAGCCTTGAGATGATACGACTGCAAAGCAGATGTGGGAATGTAGGGCCGTGGATACGTAGATGTGAGAATTGGAAACGGAGACGTGGATTCCAGCCGATGGCAGTTCTATCTCTGCACGTTTTGCCCATCTGAGGTTGTTGTTAGTATCTGTGCCAAAGAATGATATTGTCCCATGTACCGTGAATTCTCAATCTCGAACTCCTCCAGCATCATCGTAGTGCCAACAACCGTGATAAGATCTGCACGATCTTTCACATGCATGAGTGCAAGACACCGCACAGGCGAATTGTACGTCTTCTCCTTCTTCAGTTTGAACTTGTTATCATCCTTGCTGATTTGAAAGAACAACCGGCGTCCAATTTCGCGCCCTGGGCCTTTCATTACCCCAGTTCCAACGTAGAGGAAGTGGTGAGGTCTATCTCTGGAGTCTTGAACGATCCAATCTAGAATAGTGTACACCCTCTCGTAATTTTGAAGGGTAATCTGAGAGCAAATGTTGCTGACGATCGCCTCCTCCTCCTCATCCTTGGCCTCTTGTTTTATGCCTTCTTTCCCTTTAGGTTCTTCTTTGATGACAGGGTTATCAGCAACATTCATCAATTTAAGAGTTGAGTGCATTGTTCGATATCCATTTGGTGGCGCACGTATCTCTTTCATTTCGGTGGTAGCAACAACAAGCTTGCGCTTGTTTTCGGTGTAAACTACCTTTGTAGGCGTTGCTGTGGTAGCCGTTCTCATTGGGACTGTTTTCGATTGCTCCAAACCAAGTATCGAGTGGGAACTTTGGGTTGAACGAACAGTATCGTAATCCAGCCGAGCGTAAAGTAATCGATCACCAGAAACGGCGAACATGAACCCTCCAATGCCATTTCCGTCGACGCTTTGTTGATAAAAGGGTACTTGATCGAAAGCCGAGACCGGACCCTGATGGAATTGCTCGTCGCTGTTTTGTCTGAACCAGACGGAACTAATGTCCAACTTTCTAGACGATGATGGAAGGCTAACACGGCAGAAGTCGACCCCGCACGACGCAAAAGCGCACAACTTATCTGTCCCGCTGGGCGTGACAATCACGGCAGCTGTGCCCATTCGAATAAGAGAGAGATCTTGAGTCTCGTACCGCCCAGCTATCGATCTTAGTAAATGCCATCTTTTTGAGAGGTGCGACTCACATCGAAGTATAGATTCTATTGAAATGGAAAGCAAAATGCCGTTACGCATGCCGCAGACAATCGTACTTTGTGCCTCCGAAGTGAGGAAAACCGCGCTCTCGCAGACCATCGGCATGTGCGATAATGAAGGTGCAGATACCTGATTAGAAGGCTCCACTGAAAGAACCGGGTATAACGCTTTTTCGTGAATTATGTACAAATTTAGCTTCAGGTCTACGCTGCCGACAAAGACGTGTAGCGCGTTGTTGATGTCGAAGAATTTCAGGCAGGTGGGATCAGCAGCCAGATTCTGCCTGATCGGGGATCCGAACGTTCCATCCTGCCCAATAGGTATCACTACTAGAGTAACAGAAGATCCTTCGCGGAAGGATATAGCTACATGAGGTGAGGGGGTTGAGGCAACAGCGGCAAGCGTTATATCTGAGATACGAGACCCTGAGTTCTGTGCCAGCTCTGAAATCGCGAGTGTCCGTACACATGTGAGGTTCGGACGATCTAACAGGAGTAATTGTCGCCGCGTGATCTGGATTGCGAGCTGCTCGGACACGATACCTGCTGATATCGTCTCTTGCCCCGAAACTCCACTCTGGCCTGGCTCGTACTCGGTAGAAAACTGGTGGACCTCCCAAAAGTCTCCCTCTCGAGTCACGCAGAAGGTCATGCTTTCAGGTGGTAGTGAAAAGACAAAGCTGGCGTGATGCTGGTAGACTTCCTTGCCACCGTATTCGACTTTCTCACGCCGATGGTCCAATAGCCACAACCCGGTAACGCCTGTCATCCCCTGTGAATGATCGTAGACAATAGCTCGAAGGCCCTTCCGAAGCTCCGAAACGGCTCCGTGCTGCGAGCGCCCGTTGGCTACAAATATGCTGTCGCGCTCTCTTTCAAAGGGTGAGCGTAAGCCGGGAAGTCGAGTGACCATCAGGTCTGTGATAGGGGTCCATGAGGGGATGGATTCAACGAAGTGAGGCGTGAAGCTGGGACGTGTATTACGAGGGTCCGAGCCGCCAACCTTTTGCAGTGACCCATCACTTGTCGGCCCAGAAGCTATTAGGACATCGGCATTACGTGACGTGAGACTGCCAGCGTCGACATTAAGCGTTGCAAAGCCTCTGTCTAATGGATGAGACCACTCCCCCGCATCGCTGATCTCTATCAAATTTGTTCTCATCAACTCGGTATATATGAGTCGACCGTCTTCCCTTGCAATATAAAACACTTCCCTCGAGAAATCATCATTGCGGGCTACTCTCTGCCACTGTACCCATAGCGGTTGGTTTTTGCTCTCTCCAGGGAAAAGGGGACGAAGGATTTCAGGACTAATGGGTGTAACGTAACGCTGTGGCGTCCCCGACAGAACGTTTGTGTATGTGGCTATGTGGCTGTTGGATACGAGGAGAAAGTCTGGGGTCCGAGTTGCAGGAATGAGTAAGGCGGGGTTATGGTCCTCTGTATCATCGTCAGTACCAGGAACGTAAGTTGAGAGAATCGCTCATTGGTGAAGAAGAGACAGAGAAGGCATACCATAATCTACTGATACTCGCTCCGCCCGAATGGCAGCCGTGCTGACATCGTACCGAGTGTCCCAGTCATAGCAGGTTATCTTAGTTTTTCCATTGTGTGCAAGAACGAAAACAAGTATTACATGGACATCATCCGGATCGCTCGAAGCCGATAGGAAATCCATGTGCAAAACTCGAGCTTGCAACGAGAGATGACGCTCATCCTCAATAGGAGTCATCTCGCGTGTTGAATGAGGATATCCCTTCCATTTGTCTAGCGGCGCGGTTTTGTACAAGGTACATTGGCCCTCCGGTGTAGAAACCGCGATGGCTCGACATTTCGGATCAACTGCCAGGAATGCTCCCGGAGTGTCGTGCATCGAGGATCCAGCTGGCAGACGGACGAACTTTTGACGAAATACAGTCTCACCCGCGGCGTTCTGTTCTGTCCAAAGTAGTACAAGTCTCCGTGAAGTTAAAGTCAAGATAATGGCCTCTGGTGGCATGGCATCGGCATGATCTGATCTTGTAGACTCTTGTCGATCCTGGGTGTCGGTCTTCTTGATTGACATTCCCTGCCTTGGAGACACCGCTGTTTTCACAGGGGCACCAAACCTCCTCGCAGCCAGGATACTACCCTTGAAGTCCGACTTGGAAGCGATATGATGAAGATGTCCATGGTCGTGAATCTCGTATAGATGTACTGAATTCTCCCCAACGAATACTACGTCGTTCCGTTGCCCCTTTCGAATGCTTGCGGAAAGGATGAACTTGACAAGAGTACTCGGAAAGAGCGTCCTGGACATCAGGCCAACTTGAGGAATCTCGGGTTGGGGCCTGGCCTCAGGTTCTTGCATCTCAACGTCTGTCTGTCGTTGTGCTCGTGCCAGTAGCTGATACACGTCCACGGGCCTGGAGACATACTCGCCGTCCACGAGGACTTGCTGAAGTACTTGGTTCTCCATTCGGCTGAATATCAGTGGGGTAGTGGTACCACTGCTGTTCGGGGAAGCGCAGAGCTTCCGAAATGATGAAACACAAGTAATGTTTATGTGGTGCTTCTAGCACACGATAATAACCAGTTTGCGCCGGAGCGCTTAAAGTTGGCCTGAGGCCAGCGGTGGGCAAGACAAAAAGAATGGCACTGAAGTCTGGTATCGAATGTGGCACATGTTGATGCCTAGGAGGAAAGTAGGCACGGCTCGTTAGAGAGTCGGTGGAGCAGTGGACGCAGGGAAGCAGTAGTGCGTAAGAAAATTACGAAATTGATGAAGTAGGTAAAGCGGCTACAAGGCATTGATGACAACAAACAGCGCAGACATTCGTAACAATTGCCGGAGGGATTACAGCACGGTCGAAACGAATGGGAAAGCTGCTGTAGGGATGAGCCTTGAAGCCAGTCCACGCTTTGCTGTATCAGTGAGGGTATACTGCGGGAACTATAGGAGGGTGAAAGCCGTGACTCAACGGCTTGGAACACTGGCTGGGAAAGTCGATGGGTTGCAGAAGTAAAATGCAGTGACAGGGCTGGTCGGCAGCGGCGCCGTATAGTAGGGAGCCAGATCGAGGGAGCAATCTCAGATCTCGCCTCGCAGTTGCCCGCACGAGCAAGTCAAGGGTATCGAAGTCTTTGGAGCACAGGTATTGGCTGAGAGTGTGACAAGGCAGCCGACTGTACAGGGGGTAGATCAAGCTCAAGATTCAAGATGCGATACTAGGTGGATTGGTAGGTGGGGAGAAGAGGGGGATCGCGCAGTAGGTGGGCGGCTGGAAGGACAATCAGTTGGTGGTGGAGGTAGTAGTAGTGGTCGTGCGCAGTGCAGTGCTTGGTGGTGGCGCCGAACGTTGGATATCCCGCAACGACAAGGAAGACACCCGGGTTTTCTCTTCTCTTATCTCGAAAGTGGTAAACTGTTCATTGGTAGAATTGCTATTATTGTGGGATTGCAATCAACCTGCATCGGATTTGCATCGTGGACTTGCTCGGGAACGTGGGCGAAAACGAGAATGGGGGGCGGGACAGGATTATGATTATGGGGGGAAAAGTGTGGGATGAGATGGGGAGATGTTATGATGACTTTTTATTGAATGAAGTCGGACTCCGGCATTGCCAAGACCGAATACTTTACAATACGGGATATAATACGGAGCTCCATTATATGTGCGAACATACAGGGTTATTGTTCCCGAGACTCGGCTATCCTTGCCTTTGTCTCAATACAAGCAGGTCACGAGTATTCGCGTCTCGCGTCATGCACACGGCCGGACGTCGACCCGTTCTCGTTAGTTCTCGTTCTTGTCGTCCCTTGTTCTCGTTCTGTCCTCCATCTGGCTTCATCACCATGCTGCACACGCCCCATCCATTATTACGATATTGTCAACTACTCCAGCCAACCAACCAGCCCGAACTGTGGCGCAGATCCTCGCAGATATTCCCCGCAATATTCTGAATACTTTTGATTGATTGATTTACATGATTGTGTGATCCCATTAGTGTGCAGCACCAGCACCAGCAACACCAAGGCCCAACAAAGACCACAAGGACCACGCCTGTCCTGGTGGCCCCTTCTTGGGTTAATAAGCCTTTGCTATGACCTCCCGCACTCCATCTCGTACCCCTCGGTCCATGAGCTCTGCAAGCCTCCCCTCCATTGTCGATAGGTCCAACGAGAGCATCGCCGCCAACAAAGAAAAGGCAGAGCTTATTCGGGCTGCATGTGAGACCCGGGATATACGTTCCTTGATCGAACTCGCAAATAGCGCAGACGGTCTGCTCGCCGACAGCTTGCGTCGCACAGCTTGTAAGCTCATGTATACCCTGGTCATAGCATGGATACTTTCTGATATACCGTCCCAACAGGGCCGATTCTCTTGGGATGCCCTACAGAACAGACAGAAAGCGAATCATGGAGGTCTCTGCCACCTCACCGAGAAGAAGAGCAGGTTGCTAAGGATGTGAACCGAGCCTTCGTGCACTACCCCAAGGAGTCAGACCGCCAATTGGACAGACGGAAAGAAGAACTATCAGATGTCATTGTAGAAGTCCTGCGGCGCCATCCTGCGTTGTGCTACTTCCAGGGCTATCATGATATAGTTCAAGTTCTATACCTCGTCCTCGGTGCGCAAGCCGCCCCCGCTGCTGCCACTCGTCTCAGTCTCCTCCGGATCCGTGACTTTATGCTTCCAACGCTTGATGCCGCAATCTCCCACCTCGAGTTGTTGCCTTCCCTCCTTCGCGCCGTTGACCCCCAGCTCTATAGCCACCTGCCGAGAATACAACCCCATTATGCCTTGGGCGCCACTCTTACGCTCTTCTCGCATGTAGTGGAGGAATATGGGGATATAACAAGGTTGTTTGACTTCTTCCTTGCAAATGATACGGTTGTGCCCGTCTATGCCTTTGCTGCGATATTGCTATCACGAAGGGAGGAACTGCTTGAGCTAGATGAGGATGAAGGGGATGCCGTTTTCTTCGTTGTGCTCGGAAAGCTACCGAAACCGTTTGATGTCGAAGTGCATGTAAAGAGCACGCTGGAACTATATCAGAAGGCCCCTCCCGAATCACTGCGAAGCTGGTCCTGGTGGAAGATCTCGTCCTCCAGTGTTTTAAAAGCCACTCGAACGCCTTACGATGTGGCCAAGATGTCCATCGCAGACGGAGAAACGCTCTTCCAACGGCAGTCTCGAGACTTGCGCATTCAGCAGGCTTGCCGGAGCTCACTGCTCATCACCCGACGATTGAGACTGCAGGTCTGGCGCCACCGAAGACCAGGTGCGATTGGTCTGGCGATCGCCGTTGGGATTTTCGCTCTGTGGCTTGGAAAAGGCCGAGGAAGCACTGGCATGGAATTCTACAAGACCATTTTGGGTGTATTTGTGTAGTGTGCGGGTCGTCATCTGAAACTCATACCGCTATATGGAGCTTTATTGGTGCATCTGGGCGGAGTTGGGTTCTCAACGGTGTTAAAAATTTCCCTGCTCACCAGGCGAAAGGGTGGGAAGATAGGCGCTGGGTTTTCTGGACAATCTCACAAAAGTAACGTTTCATATATAGTAAGGGGACCAGAAGAGTGTTCTTTAGACTTGCTCCATCGGAGTAGAGACAAAAGTTGTGGGTTCTAGAACAGGCAGTAGTATCGAGAGCGTTTGTCGTATTGCATATCGCTCTCACTTCGTCAACATTTGGAACCCTATCGTCGAATTGAACTTCACCTTGTCTGGAATAGACGGTCCATGCCAGAACTATGCATATTGATACTGACTGACGCTGGCCTTTAGTCATTACAAAAAGCTATATCGAGGAAGTAGACTGCTCCGAAAGGATAGATGCTGTGCACCAAAGACTTACCTTTTATCATCATCACTTTGGTGGTGCAATGATTGGTTTTAGTTCTCGCTATTGCCCTGCTTTTCACATGTTCTTCCAAGTCTGATTGGGGTCAAAGTACTCGTAAAATTGGTAGTGATTGGGTTGATAGTGATAACAAAAAATAATAGTATCTTCGATTCAGTCCCACCACTAATTGTGCT
This sequence comes from Aaosphaeria arxii CBS 175.79, assembly GCF_010015735.1. Classification (NCBI taxonomy): domain Eukaryota; kingdom Fungi; phylum Ascomycota; class Dothideomycetes; order Pleosporales; genus Aaosphaeria; species Aaosphaeria arxii. Next base: position 605,691 of record NW_022983484.1, read on the forward strand.
CTTGTCTCAAGACTCGGCATAATCCCTTAAGCCGTCCGAGGGGCACATGAAGCTCTAAGCATCAATTTGATTAACAAACTGACGTGTGTGCTCCAAGTCTATTTCCTATCTGTTTACCTTCACTGCACGAGCCGTATTGGGGTAGTGGTCAACCCACCGATTTGACACCCAAAAATACCTTTCAATTTCTCCTTCACCTCCTCTCTTGCCTACCTCCCTCCTGCCACTTACCGCTCTTACCTCAACAAAGCCTACCCCGGCCTTATAAAACTCTCCTTCCTCTCTTCTCCTCTTCCAACCTTATCCTCTCTCATCCACCTCGACATTATCTCTCTTTTCTCTCACCCCTTCTTGCCTCCATCAATCAGCGATACTCCTCCAACTCTCGATTTGGCAGTCGCCATGAGGCTCACTCATTTGCTCTGGGCGGCTCTGTCTGTCACCGCCGCTGCCAATGTCCGCCGTGACGACCCACCGAACAGAAACCTCGTGAACTACATCGAGCCCGTAATCGGTGCTTCCGTCGACACTGCTGCTACATATTGCTACGACAGCTGGGGCTCGAAGTACAACCCCGGCAGCTACGCATGCAACTACGACCGGCGCGGCATCTACACTTGCTCTCCATCAGGTACATGGGTTCTGTCTGCTGACTGTGGTACTGGAAGCACCTGCAAAATCAGCCCTGATAATGGTCTACCGTTCTGTGATCCTCGCGTTAACGAACTTGCGGAGCGCAGCCAGCTTGTTACTAATTGCAAAGATGCCAACGGGCTCGATTACCCCCTCGGATTTTACGGCTGCAATGTCGGCAGGACTGCCATCATCGTCTGTTCTCCGTCAGGTGAATGGGTCAAGTCGTCTGAGTGTGGCCCTGGTGGCCAGTGCAAATACAATCCCACCAACTGGCTGCCGTTCTGTGATCCTCGCGTCAAAGAGGTTGCGGAAGGCAACCAGCTTGATGCCACCTCAACACCAGTACCACCACAGAAGGTATCTGAACTCGACTTTGGAGCTGCACAGACCGATTGTGAACACAAAGGTATCAAGTATCGGCCGGGCACCCTTGGCTGCGGCAACAACGGTAGCGGCATCTTTGAATGTGCTGGATATGGTCAATGGGTGTTATGGATATTCTGCGGCAAGGCAAACTACTGTAAGCAAGGTGTCGGGCTCAACATTCCCTACTGCGACTGCCCCAAGTCTGAAGCGGAGGAAGATACTACCAAGCGAGAGGAACCTACTCGGCTTCTAGATCCTCCCGATGTGGAACCCAAGTCAGAGGTTAGCAATGCCGCCGTCTATTACTGCCAAGATGGTCGTGGTGGTCGAGTTCCACCCGGAACGTATTTGTGCGGATGGGAGAACCGAGTCATCTATGTCTGTGACTGGGATGGAAGATGGAAAGCTAGCGGAGACTGTGGTAAGAAGGATTGCTGTCGAAGTGCTCTTTGCACCTGCCCCGCCGATTCATTCCCTTACATCAAGGATGAAGACCTGCAATCTATCGACCTTCCTCCGGACTACAACGTTACCACCAAGCGAGATGTCGAATTGGGACCATTCTGTGTGCCTCCTGGATTCTCAGACGAAGACCACTGCCTCAACGTCTGTGGGCCACGATATCCACCTTGCTTTGCATACTGTACATGCAAGTCCACAGTTTGGCCTCTAGAGACTCGCATTCCAATCTTGCAACCTAAACCCGCATCCACGGCCCTGCCGACGACACTGGTCAAGGTCAATGGCCGAAACAAAAACGATTTCCCATTCTGCACTCCTCCAGGATTCAGAGACGAGGACTCATGTCTCAATGTATGCGGACCCCGCTATCCACCTTGCTTCGCCTACTGCACTTGCAAGTCCAAGGTCTGGCCACTGAGTTCCCGCAACCCCACTGCGGCTCCTTCGTCAGTTCCGACCAAGCTTTCTGTTTGATTACCGGCTGCTCTGCTGACCTCTTCATCTTCTGCCTGAGGTTGGTGGAAGCGGTGTGGTAGTCAGCCACTGAGGTTCCGTGAAAAGGCCTGGGTACATTCTGCGATATGGGTGACAAATGGAAAAGTGCTCGGGTTTGAGATACGGCATTATAGATCTGAAAAGGAGATCGATAGCATCAGAATCGAGAAACCAATTATGATGAAACCATGTATGAATACAAAAAGTGATACAATATCGCCAGTGATCATGTACAGTAGACAAGCGACTTCCCTTTTCTCGAGATATTTTTCCTATAACTCCCAACCCAACGCCAAATGACATGTATCGTATCAGGTCATAACGAACCCAAACATCCACCACACAAGTAACCCAAACATTTAAGAAGAAAAGGAAGCAAAAAAGCAGCTCTCCCTTCTTCAAGCATCAACGACACGAAACTTCCTCTCAAAAGAACATCAACTCTTCAAGGCCCAACAGCCCTCCCCTCCGTCCCACTACTATACCCCGCATCCTGGACCCCACCCGCATCCGCCGGCGCCAGCAGCCTCCCCTCATAAACCTCATGTCTCATATCCTGCGCACTCCAACTCTGCTTCCTCCCCAGCTCCCCGAGACTCAATCCCCCAGCCGGCCTCGTCCTCTTCAACTGCTGCTGCTGCTGCTGCTCGGTCTGCGCATTGACGCCAGTATGCAGCGGGACGACGCCCTGGCCCGGCTCTGGAAACGGCCGGGTGGTGAATGACGATATTGGGGATGAGGGGGAGTAGGTTGAGGAAGTTGTGGAGGCGGTGGAGGTGGTGGATTGTTTTCGGTGTTGGCTGTGGTGGTGGAGGAGCGCGGCTTCGTAGTTCGACGAGCTGGTTGTTGGGGACTGCGATGTCGCGGCTGTGGAGGCGGCGTCGTGGTAGGCGGATTGGGCTTCTGACATGTTGGGTGGTGGGTTGGGGGTGGCCATTGTTGTTGTAGAGGTGGTGAAAGGGTTAGAGCGGTATGGTAAGGGTGTTGTGGGTGCTGCGCTGTCGGTTTGCGAGGCGGTGTTTAGAGTGAGTTGGGCTTCGGCTTCGGAGCGCGTGTTTGGTGTTAGGCAGGAGGGGGTTGAGGGGGTGAATGTGCCGGTTGAAGGGGGGAGGGGGAGGTGGTCCATCGTGGGCTTTTTATATTGTTATGTATGTATGTGGATTGTATGGGGTGCGTTTTGCGGGGTTGCGGTCGGGGTCGTTCGGATGCGATGGGGTGTGGTGAGGTGGTGTGATGGGATGAGGTTGGTCTAGACGGGCTTGGTGTTTGTTGGGAGGAAGAAGCTCGAAGTTTCGACCAAGAGGGACGGGTATGAGAAAGGATAAATGACTCCTTTGCGGGGAATGAGGAGATTGGACGGTTGGATCGGATGGTCTCGAGATGGATGTTGTGGTGGTTGTGTTATATCGTATGATTTGGAGTTGATATATCCGGAGCTGGTGGAACTGTTAGAGGTTAATTGGGATGCTAATAGAACATGATGTATTACGTTTCTCAATCACCTTATGGAAGTAAGACGGCAATAAATATCCAGGTACCTTGGTAAATATATAGAAAATACTGAGCGTGTTCCTACGTACACAAGTGTATATGTACTGGTACAAATGGTTGAAGAGCAATACACGAATGCGAAATGCTTGTGTTAGTTCACCCAATGCAAGGCATATCGGCGGAATAAACCTTATATGGGTTACGAACACCTATTGTTGAAATCATTCCAATAAGGAATTAGATATGGTGATGATGATGATGCTTATGATGACATGTGTCTTGGCGGGGTGACGTCTAATCGTTGCAGATCATTACACTCAACAACCACTCCCATCCACACCTTGTACGGAATATCCATACGCATCTCTATTAATTGTAGGGACAATACGGGAGAAAAGGTAGACTAAATCCCGTCGCTCAGGGTCCTGGATCCAGGTTTATGCGGGGCTCCCGCCTACGAAACATCATGGGCTATTCTGATTGCGGAAATTGATGTTATTGGGTGGCATCATCGTCGATATAGCTTTTGAGCTCCGAGGTTTGTTGAATATAAGCACGTTGCCGTTTGAGGCTCTGATGGCGTATGCGGTCATTCGATTCGACGGCTTTTGCGCTGTTTTTGTTTTCGTTCTGGTCGTTACGAGTGTTGTGAGTCTGATCGCCTTGCCTGCGTATTCATGCAGCGGCGTGCAGCAGCGAGGCGCAGAGTGGCAAACCAGTCAGATAGCAATATTGCGGGGTTCAGATGGACGGGCGACCTGAAATTACCCACAGTGGTGTGCGCGAGCGCGGTCAAGTATCGCTATCGAAACTTTAATTGTCGAAGGATGGGTGCATACGAGTATGTTTTGGTTGAGGGCGGGCGCATTTTCGTGAAACGGTGAAGTAGTATGGTACGAAAGGAATGCCCTCTATGGACCGTTCAAAGAACCCATCCATGATCAACATCCACGCATAAAGAGGGTTATCTCGTTCATCGATGCACGCGCCGTTTACATCGTCACTGTTCCCATCGCAATGGGTTGTTGCGATCGACTAGATCACTCTCGCTATGATGCGGTTCACGTGATCGACGTCATTCACCGCTCCACCTCGGGAGAAGAATATGGACATCGTTGATTGTCATCTTCGTATGCCGCAATGCCCATTTACAGATATATCTCACATCGGCGATCTAGAATCACGCTGCGGAGGCCTTGTGACCAAGGTCCTGTGGTCCTGGAGAGAAACTGTGATCTTTCAGTACTTTAGCACCGTGGTCGAAGGTGAACTCATGGCAATATACGTACAAATCCAATACAATACGACCAGAAAGTACAGAGTGCTGTAGCTTTCGTAGAATACACTGCTCTAGCCCATAGTCTGGATTTGGCGGTGTTCCAGAGGCCATCAAATCTGTAGTTATCGTGGTTCTACGTCGAGCTCGATTGAGAATTGATCGACGCCAGTTCAGGCTCTGACTTGTCAGCTATACTCGGCACTCCAGCTTCCCTTATCACTCACTTCTCTCTAAGAGTCCTTTCGGTAGAGTCGCAACGATGGCGTCCGTGAACTCTGCCCATGAGATCTTCGGCTCTCCCCGCCTCGCACGCCAGTAGTTCGTAGCTACGAGCAACTCCGTACACCCATACAACAGGTAACCCCACTTCTTCAAGAAGTCGATGCCAAACTCCCAGTTGTACATGTTCTCTGCGTCACCCCAGACAATCAGTCCGGTTTTCAGCACCCTGTCCACATCGTACTGGCAGATGTCGTGGCACAGGTCCAATTCGTCGCAGACTGCTAGCTGCTCGACCGCGACGAGGATGTTGTCGCGTAGTTGTGGACATGGGAAAGCATCGATCCACGGGTGATGGTCGATCGTAAATTGTGCATTTGTTGGATGTAGGTTTTTGGGCCAGTTGTTTTGCTGTTCTATGGTGTGTCGTCCGAGTAAAGGACCATGCTTGTAGAAGGGAGAAATGGCATCCTCGGTATGGTAATCATCCGTTGCCCCCAGGAGCTTAGCGATGTGCTCAAAGGCGGTGATGGTGTTGAACTGGAGGAGTATGGGGAGGTGGGACAGTGTGGGGTTCCCCTGTTGGTATTGCTGGTGGGCATACTGAGCGAATTGGTTCATGATGGCCCGCACCCGGGGATGGCTGTTCAAACACGACCCCTGCCGCGCGGGTGACTGTGTTAGTGTACTTGATCCAGTTGAAGCTGGTGGAGGCTCAGTTCCATCCTGATCAGATGTCGAATTGTTATTTGGAGGTGTCGTCTGCCCAGCTGGGATGGTGTCATCCTCTCCTTTTCGCACATTTCTCGCCTGCCGTCTTGCCCCTTGTGAACACGGTCAGCAACGGGCATACGAATCGTACGAAAAGTTTGAGAGGACTGCAGATTGAGCCAATTGACAAGTTCATGAAATATACTGACTAGAAGCTTTTTGGTTCAAACGGTTTTGCAACCTCCGTCTTTGGACAGGATTACTGATACCAGTCCAATCTAACTCCTTCGACACTCCAACCTGTTGCCGCATCTGCGCAAGCTTGATAGAAGGCATTTCCTTAATCGACTCCGACGACATTCTGTATCTGGTGTTCGCTTGACAATCACACCTGGAAATGGTTGATGACAGCTAAAAGCCGAAGTTGTGGAAAAGGATTGTAGAGTGCATTGCAATTATGTAGATACCCGCTGACGATAGCCGGATGTAGCATTTAGTGCAGGTCAGCAGGTTGCATTAGCGGATTGGAGAATTGGCGAATCAGCGGGCTCGTTGCCTCGCTTTAGGCATTGGAAGCTTCGGCGACCCACAATTACACCGACGATAGTTCTTATGTCCGATTGCTCCATGATATATCCCTCCGACTTTTATCGGTGAACTGACTTCAATATCGGCAGCCTAGTACTTTGAATGACAGTAGATGAATAAACCGATCGATATACTCTATCTGAATTCTATCTGCCTGTCTTGACAAAAAGGGTTGGAAACCCAGTATTCACATCAAAAGGCCCAGGACAGAGAAAGGTCATCTCATGAACGAGGCTGATATGGCTGGTAAATGTTAGTTCAATGTCTTGAGATATTCATTCTTTGATTACATACTAGTGGTTTTGGCGGTGCGTCGATCCACGTTGACATCTTATAGTGAACCTGATCGGCCACTGTCTTCCTGAGATTGTACCCCGTCTCCCCGAAAAGGAACGTCATCGGGAAAAGTGGGTTGAACGGGGCTGCATTGTGAATCTCGTCGATTTCTTCGTTCGAAAGTTTGATGCTCAATGCATCGGGGAATGCCTTAACGTGCTCGACGGTTAAGACACCAACGATGGGGAAAACATAAGTTGACTGATGGAATAGATATGCCAAAGCCTGGTTAGATTGAGTTAGCACAAGAAGGTTTGCTGTGACATAAACGAGCGGAGAAACATACAACGCTCCTTAGTGTAGTGTTCTTCTCCTTCGCAAGACGTTCCAGGACGTTACAAATTCGAATGTCGCTCTCTGTTGTAGGATAGTAACTCTTTGGCGCATTGGGGTCTTCATCTCGCTTTCGCCTTTCCTCTGCAGTCATAAGCTGACCTCCTGCGACGGAACCCCAGGTTACAATCCCCATGCCCTGATCTTCGCACATTGGGACGATTTCTGCTTCCATGTCTCGAAAAGCGACACTCCATCGGCCTTGATAAACTGAAAAGGGCGTGAGGCCATTTCTTCGAGCAACTGCATCTACGCATTAGTCTTGTTCAAAGTATTGTCTTCAAATGGCGTCACTTACATTCATTGGCCTTGACGACCACCCATGCAGGAGTATCAGAGATTCCCAAATACAATACCTTTCCTGCGAGAACCAGAGCATGCAGATTTCGCATGACTTCCTCTACAGAAGCTGATACATCCCACCTATTTCAACATTCATCAGTTCACAATCTAAACAAGAAGGATTGATTGAGACTTACCAATGGAGGTATAGAATGTCAATGTAATCCGTCCTCAATTTCTGAAGACTCTCCTTGACCGAGAGGCGCAAGCTCTTCGCACCCGGTCCCGTGAAATTACTCTGCAACGGCTCGCTCTCCCGATCATGCATGCGAAGACCACCACCGTACTTCGTCGCTATCACCATCTGATCTCGAACTCCCCTCTTCTCCATCCACTCCCCGAGATGCCTCTCGGATTCCCCGGCATTGTAGTGATTGGCCGTGTCGACGAAATTCCCGCCGAGGGAGAAGTATGCGTCGAGAAGGGCGGAGGGGTCCTGGCTTTCGCCAAACAGCTCGCTCCACTCGTTCCCCAGACTGATGCCTCCGAAAACTATCGGGGAGACTTTGATATTCGCGGAGGGAGAAAGTACGCGGTGCCAGCCAAGTGCAGTTTTGGGCTTCGGTGGTCCTTCGAAGAAAGACATGATGATTGGAAATCGTGATTAATGAACAAGGCGATAATAATGGTGTCCAGGGGTCAATTCAGACATGAGGAAAACTATATACATTGTCCGCTACATTTGGTGCGTGGAATCATCCCATGTCGTCAACTTTTTGCAGAAAGCAATTGTCTCGGCTGCAGGGATAGGATGACATCGGAGTTAAGATCAGTCAGGATGGATTGGCAGAATTGCACTTTCACGAAAACCACAAATATGTATGAATGCGGTGAAAGATCTATAGGGCGATACATATTGGTATCTCGTATGTTGTTCCTGCAATGCAAATACAGTAATTCACAAGTGTAACCCCACATCGTAGCGGACCGCAGTTGTCACTACTCGCTAAATAATGCAATGCGCTGACAGGGCAAGCCACTACGCGCAACCAACCGGGGAAAATTTTTGTACTTGTAAACTCCGCCGAGGACGAATGTTTTCCCCGATGGTGTTAATTAATTTTAGCTCGCTCTTCAGCCCTTATGCAAGGAACTTGATCGCATATGCACGAGTCATGTCATGATATCATTGCATTGGAGGGGCAGCTGTCAACGATGCACGTCCTTATGTCCTTATCTCCTACCTCCGGTCGAAGATTTCGTCAATTCTTCAATTCACTCTACATATATAGATAGAACAACCACCTTCAATTGATAGTCAACAACCTCCAGTCTTCAATCAGTCTTCTTTACAACAGACACATACCTCAAAGACTTCAATTGCTTCCATAACTACTACAATGGCCGACTACAAATTCGAAGGATGGATGGGCATCGATGAGAACGCGGACAAAGGCAACATGGTCTGGCAAGAATTCCAGCCCAAAGCCTGGGAAGAAACAGACATCGATATCAAAATCACACACAGCGGAATCTGCGGTTCTGACCTCCACACGCTGAGGAGCGGATGGGTACGTCCCCCATTCCATCCCATCGAACCCTAACATAGCGTACTAACCACCCCACAGGGCCCAACTCCCTACCCCTGCTGCGTCGGCCACGAGATCGTCGGCATCGCCGTCCGCGTAGGCAGCAAAGTAACCAAAGACATCAAAGTTGGCGACCGTGTAGGCGTCGGCGCACAAAGCGACTCGTGTCTGGGACGCAAGGGGTCCTGCGAGAATTGCGCCGCCAAATTGGAGAACTACTGCCCGCACTTCGTCGGCACATATGGCATGCATCATTTCAACGGCGACAAGTCCTACGGCGGACACGCGCTGTACAATCGCTCACCTTCACACTTCGTCTTCAAGATCCCGGATGCTGTTCCCTCGGCATATGCGGCGCCTATGCTGTGCGCGGGCATCACGACATACTCTCCGCTGAAGCATTACGGAGCTGGTCCAGGAAAGACCGTCGGAATCATTGGTCTTGGTGGTCTGGGTCATTTCGGTGTGCTGTGGGCGAAGGCGCTTGGTGCGGATCGAGTTGTCGCCATCTCAAGGAAAGCAGACAAGCGAGCAACGGCATTGGATCTGGGTGCCGATGAGTATATTTCTACGGATGCGGATGCGGATTGGGCGCAAAAACATGCTGGAACAATCGACATCATCATTTCCACGATTTCTTCTTCTAAGGTGAGCACCACTCATCCTCACCTAATTCCCTTTGCGCAGAACTGACAGGAAAACTCTAGATGCCAATCGGAGACTACCTCTCCCTCCTCAAACTCGACGGCACGCTCGTGCAGGTCGGAAACCCAGACGACGGCGTCTTCCAGGTCCCAGCGCTCCCGCTCATTCTGCGACGTGTGACTATGGGTGGCTCTGCGATCGGATCGCCAGCCGAGATTGTCGAGATGCTGCAGTTGGCTGCGGATAAGAAGGTGACGCCGTTGGTCGAGGAGAGGCCGATGAAGGATGCCAATCAGGCTATGGTGGATATGGATAACGGCAAGGCGAGGTATCGGTACGTGCTTGTCAACGAACAACACCTATAGTGGTAATCGGGTAATTGGAGCGAGGATTAAATGGGATCGGGGGGTGCTGGGATGGCAGTCATTGTAGCATTCGTCTGGTCCACTGAAGTCGTAGACGGGGTAGAAAATATAGAATAGACACGATATTAATGATGTACAACTTCGCATTCAATCATCATCAAAGTTGCAGGGTCTCAAAGATCTTCTCAAAGTGGTAATCGAACTGCCGAACCAGCTGCTCTGGGGCGTGCGCTGTTTACTGAGTCATAGAAAGGTGGAAACGAAAGCGGAACCGAGTCAGCTGTCACCGTGAAGTTTCAACATGGGCAAGTTTTACCGTAACACGGGTATAATGAAGCCAATCAGAAAAATCCAATGGTTTTGTGTTCGTTTCTCTCTTCCGGGCGTTGGTTAGTGTGAGTGGAATGCAAGCCATGTTTCGTTTCAACGAGTATGTCATTTGTTCTAGCAAAGCTAGAAACAATATAGATAACCAATCAAGTAGGATACTTGTGCCTTAGAAGAGGCGATCAAGTATCCAGAGGGTTAGAACTTAACTAATAATACATTGGGGTATCATTGGACGTCGTACTTGTAGAGAAAAGACTCCACAAGTCTGGAGGAAATGAACCATTAGAAGAAAATCGTAACGGAACAGTCGTAAACAAAGCAGCCCATGATGTATGTCCACGAAAACATGGGCTTACCAAATCCGAATTTCCAAGTACCGTGTCCAGCATCGCTACAATGTCCATTCTTCTCAACGCGCGTTCTTCGACGCCTTCTTCCCAAACATTTCTCGTACCTCCCTCTCGTAGACCGAGCCGTGGCGTCTTGCGTGTAGGTAGAGCTTGTCTGGTCTGTAAAATGTCTTTGTGCAATGTCTGCATTTGTAATGGGCTTCTTCCATGTGCTTTCCCATGTGGCGACGGCGGTCATAGGGCCGGGAGAAGGTCTGGCCACAGATATCGCATTGGTTCTTGTCGTTGCTATCGTCTTGGAAAGCAGGTGGCGCAGTCAAATCTGATGCGTCGTACTGCATTGATGGTTGAAGGAATGGATGTTCGGAGGGATGGTAAGGCGGTTTCGAAGCGAGCCTCGAGTATGTTCGTGGTTGGTCGAATTGGGCACTGGTCCTTCTGGGCGTTTGCTGATTGCCGGGAGGGGCGCTGGTACCGAACGTTGCGTGCGATGGGGCAGCAAATAGCATCTCATTTTCTGAATAGAGTTGTGGTCTGCTGTCATTGTTCCTCGCTTGCTGCCCGGGAGGACTAACACTCGGGACTCCCCCATACAAAGGTTCAGCAAAACTGAATGAGGAAAAGTCATCTATGTTGAAGGAGACCGACGTCAGTACGTGCATCGATGATTGGGTAGTTGTTTGGAAGCGTCGGGTGATAATTACTTACCGAGCAGCCCGTCCAGGGGTCCTTCGGCAAGACCATGACCATTCCAACTACCCCAGGCAAAGGACCCAGTGCTGCCACGAGTGAAACTGGGATGTTCCTGATCGGAATATCTTGTTCCACCCTGCATGTCACCTGAATAGCCATAGGTGGACGCATAGTAGGCATTCAAAGGTTGGGAAGCATCGGGGAACCGCTGGGCAGAGTTGTTTGTTCCAGAACGAGCCTGAGTTCTGAGATCATGCTCGTTCTGTTGAAACAAGGGGCTATGAATCATGCAATGAAGTTGCGAGTACCCGTTGGTATCTGCACAAGTGCAGATGTTGGCGAGTGGCACAAGCCACTCGTGATTATCATCGTTGTATGCCATCGTTGGATTTGCACTTCAAAGGGGCCAAAGGTTTATTGTTTGGGGAAGGCCTTTTTTATGTATTACTTCTCACTTCTCACATCTAGACATTCTTGTTGCCTAGGGCGTCACTGAGCGCGATGGGTGCCAAGGGGGTGCGGATACGCTGTGGTGAAGCGTACTTGGTTCCAACTGCTCTGCCTCCCAACATGGCTAAATTGGTGGTGGTGGGTGTCTCTTTTCGCTTCCACAGCGGACTGTGAACATCCTCACCAACAGGAAGCAGCATTTCGGCGCCCTCATCACGGGCCAGCGCCGATTTGAGTCAGTACGCAAGCATGCGCAAGGAAATAATACTAAAATAAGGATCTTTGGAGGACAAATGTCAGCGACAACAGTGATTTCGGTCCTGAGGGCGACGGCCATGCATGTGCTGAAACCTGCGCTGGGCCGAACAGAAGGCATTTTCATGCAACAATATTGTGGGGAAACGGGCGTCAGAATAAGGATATTGCATTATCTAGAATAGGATACTACACGACATTGTGCATAGTCCAGGGCGCACTCGGTGGCAAATTTCATCTATGTGAGAACAAGGACCGCCTGCAAGTTCTGTTGACGAAAGCGCCCCAAGGCCAGCCAGTATATACAAACAAGTTTCCTCTTTCCGTCTTGACCCGCGACTGTTGGACATTTTCATGAATAGGTTGGATTTCGTATGGAGCGTGACTCCTCGCCCGTCCTATTTCGTGCGTTCTAGGACGAGGTATCTGGCCTTTTTGTCTCTCTAAATTGTGATACTGATTTTTGGAGCTTTTCGACTATGTCGTTAAGTTCTGTGGTTCCTGTATGACCGTTTCCCTGCATCTTTTCCAAGTATCTTGCCCCACCTCGGTGACCACTCAAGGACCGGTTGCCAGAAAGAGCTGGTGAAATGCTCTTTGGTGAATCTTTTGCGTTTATTCATTTGGAAAAGGGAGTAGAACACTCAAAATTGTTTTCAGAGAGTAAGGCTTTTCGAATGAAATATATCTGAATTTGACTGCTAGCGTGGATACATACATGTGCGAGGACAATTTCATATTTCAACCAGGCGATTATCATCTGGTCACTTCTCCGCTCGCAGGCCTCGGGATCTGAGCATGATAACGCCGGCTCACACTTTCCATTCGCAGGTAGCATTTGTGATGCTCCCAACTCACTGTAGAGTCGTCTTCACGCAACGATACAATCTCTTCAATGCGGAAGAGAAAAGGGCACCGTTAAACGCAGGTAACGACGTTACGCAAAGCTTCCGTCAACCCATCATTCCAAGATGTTGGGGACTTTGTGTATTTGGAAGAAAGTTGAAACAAGGCTGAGGAATAACAAAGATGAAGACGCCATTGGGCTAGTGGGGAAGCAATACCCCGCAATAAGTTTTGATGTCAGAGTAAGATCTCGATGCATTGTAGCTGATGTAGATTGACGAGACGGCCGTCTTATATACTCCTCAACTTCTCAGCCCTTCGAATCTCAGATATTCTTAGACAGCGATCAACGAGCCGAAGAAGGTGACGCCAGAAACTTTTTGTCCCCAAGTTTCGGGCTAACAGCCTGTCATCATGAACCAGGCTTCGTAATCGTAAAAGAGGCCGATACTGTGTCGTAAACCCCCCCAAAAAATGTTGAATTCAACCAGGTAATCTCAGCCTCGTGGGAGTCTCAACCAAGCGCTACATCATAGGCTGAGATTCGCGATTATCTGCCCGGTGTCTAAAATCCTGCATTATCAATTAGTGGGATGCATCGCAACGGGCTATGATTCACCAGAATAGGACCGGTGTCCGCTCATGCCAAGACATTGAATATCTTCAGCCTTGCGCCCCTCCGGACGAACATCCAATCTCGGGTAATCGCATCCCGAGTTTTCATAGATGATTCTGCATGGTAGTCATTTCAGTGTCTTGATGTGTTCATTTCAATTGCAGATCTTTGGAGGGCGATACGAGCTGATGTTGGGATCAGACAAGTAAGAGGATGCCTTGGAGGGCGTTCCGAGCGAATGAAGGTTGATGAAGTTTGCCCTGAGGCTCTCAGGCATGCATTACGGCTGCTAAATTTGTGAACCAAGCTGAAACTTTTCGTTCTAGAGTGCTCCATCAATCTGTACGCTGAACAAGGAATTTACCATGTTGTATTGTCTCCCAGGTTGATCATGCTGACCACCAAAAAGCAATGAGGATCCCTAGATATCGATTGGGGCAAACCAATAAGTAACTGTGAACTAGCATTACTTCCGATGTATCTTGTGCCTGGTTGATGCAATGGACGGGCGCCATTGTTAGTGTAGGAATATAATCACGTGATCGCAACATTCACCCACCCAGCAACGGGGCGTCAATTCGTCATTGACGCCCGGAAAAACCTGAACAACCCATTGAGAAGACGGCCAATAGCATCCTGTCAATGTCTCAGTTGAGCCGCACAATCTTGGCCATGGTCGATCAGGCTGAGTTTTCTGCCTTTGAGGGCCCCCCGCGACAAGGGTCCAACTTGTGGCGTTGTGCGCTGGCAGCGCCCCTTCGTCCTTCAACTTTGCTTTTGTGAGGGGCGTTGGCTATCATTAAATGCCTCTTGCATACATGCTTTGTTGAGATGACAATGGGAGGGCGTCGCCGGCCAATCAGATGGAGAGAATGTTGCCCTGCGCATTGTGCGCCTCATTCTCCCTGGACTCGCTAGGATTCTTGAAATGTGTGTACGCAACGCATCTGAGAAAGGCGGTCAGGCTAGGTATGGGGTGTTTTGGGACATGGTCAGAGAGTATCACAGTGGATGGTGATCGGATCAGGAAACCGAGGTTGCAAACGGCTTAGGAACTCTCAACCATATTGAATTGGACAACGAGATGGTCAGTAGAGGGTACGGTCAACCATAAGGAGAAAAGATTAGGTAGCTATCTCATCCATTCCCCAGCACGTCTATCATGGACACTTGAGTGGATCAGAAAAGAGTGCAGAAAAGAGTGTGTATAAGCAAAATAAACACGTTAATGACAGTGAAAAGAAATTGTAAAGTCCCACAACAATGTCTGCTAAGAAAAGTGCCAACATTTGAAAAAGGAAAACCGAGATCTCGTCACCCCAACATTGCGAATAGTGCGGTGATGTGGACGCTAACCACGCACAATTGCTTCAAATGCTGAACCATGTGTTTTGGCATGTGAACTCCGTTTATCTTTGCGATAGAATGCCTTCTCACAACCTGGGAATTCACATTGAAATTCGCGCGGACCATGTTTCTTCATATGGCGTTGCAGGTCCGCTAGGCGAGAGCAAGGCTCGTCGCAGAGGCTACATGCAAACCTGCCAGAAGCTTGTCTAGATGAGCGCCTGTTAGTATTTCGATGAGTACGAGTGGCCACAGCTGCGGCTTGAGGAATTGCAAGAGGTTGGTATCCGTGCTGCGGCCTAACTGAGGGGTCATTCTGGGATTGGAGGAATGGGTCGCTTCCAATGTTCAAGGAAGGCTCTACTGAATGACCAGGAAGAACCTGCGAACTTGGCTGGGATGCATCGTGATAAGGCTGAATTTGCCCATACGACTCAAACATGGGCAGCGATGCAGGCTCAAGGGAAGCGCTTATGTCCGAAAAGATCGAAGAATCCAGGCCGCTAGGGATAGAATGATCGGCAATAGAAGCCACGAAGTCTGTATCATAATCAAATGTCTGTTGATTGACGTACGCAACATTCGGAAAACCAGAGTTTAGTCCGCCAGGAACATCAAGATTAAGGTCAAAAGACCCTGTACAGTGGCCAGTAAAGTCGACATTGGAAAGACCAGAATCATAGATGACTTGGTTTACCTCCTGCTGGGCAGAATTTTGGTAATCGAAAAGTCCGAAATCAATGGAGTGGGGTCCAATAAGGGAGGGAAACTCGGCGTTCTGCAACGAGTTCAGATCAGTTGGGAAAGACCCATTGACGTTGAGAGTTCCGTTGTCGTAAGCATTGCCATAGTATTGGCCGTGATCAAACACCATGGGATGATCTGGGCCATGATTGGTCAATGATGGGTCCTGGCGGCTTTGGGTCGTACTTGTCCACGGTATGACGGGTGCAGATGCCCGAAGATTGGAGGCGTTTTCTTGGGGAAGGTACGTGTCAAGGGCGCTGCCGATGGGGTGTGTAGGGGCCGAAGGGGCGGCCAATGATGACTGAGTGGGCTTCTCCGGATGAGAAATAACGATACACATGGAGGCATACCTGCATGATGTTAAAAAAAAACCTACTCTTCTTCGCCCCGACCATGCAAATCTGTCTCTTGCAGGTATTCTCCAGAGAGATGAGGTTGTAAAACCATATTCGGGAACATTTGAAGGCTGTTTTTGCGTCCGATGGATTTGTAATTGGCTGATGGACGTCGATATCGGTGATGTAGAACGAAATGCGAGCGCTGTGTATGAAAAGTCCGAAGTTGGTACTGTTGTCTTGGGCGTAAGGAAGAGACGTAGATGCGTTTGGAAGGTGACGGTCGGAAGGAGCAGAAAGGAGAAAGGGGAGAGAGAGGGGTTGGGGGGAAAGGGGGATATAGGAAGAGAAGGAAGTGTATACTGCCTAACTAGGTAGCTAGAGATCTTTGAGCCAACCAACCTGCTTCTCAGCTCAGTCTCTACCCCCACCGCCATCTGAGCAGGCTTGCGCGCCCCAATGCTTGGCTGTAGATTGGGCACACGGAACAGACAGGACGCGCCTACGATTGGTACCACAAACTGATTCGATATAAATCTTCTTGTTTTCCTCATGCCTTCTGTAATTGTGGACTCCGTGAAAAGATGGCATCATTGGAGAGAAGGGGAAAGCGTTTCTCCTGCCAGCGATGTACAAAGCGTTTCGCAACCCAGAAGGGGCTGAGGTACGTAACTACCTAAAAGTTACATGCAAGATGCTAGTCACTGACCTCCCCTACAAGTCAGCACAGAAATAAGCACGAAGAAAGATACAAATGCGAAGCATGTGGAGCAGCATTCGGGCTGAGAACAGATTTCAATCGTCACCAGCAGGCCAAACATCGCCTCAGGAATGACGGGCACGGTTGCACAATTTGCAATGACAAGTTCAGTCGTAAAGACAATCTACAAAGGCACATGTCAAGGATGCACAAGGCAAGACCGCAGCAGGACACCGAAATAGCAGGCGAAGAGTCCCAATCGAGCGATGAGAACGTCAAGCCGATACATCCAGCCATGACCCTCTGGTATGCGGCCAGCAATGGCGATGTCATCGCTATAGTAAACGCAATCAATTGCGGGAAAGACATGTCTATCCAGGATAGTCACGGTTCCACCCTGCTGCATTACGCCGCAATCGCAGGGCAGACGGCCATTGTGGATGTACTGCTGTCACAAGGAGTAGATCCCACCCTGCAGAATGACCAATCCAGGACTGCCGTGGGAGAAGCAGTCAGAGGCGGCCACGCCGAACTTGTCGATCAATTATTGCCACAGACGCTTCACGGCATTGATGGAATTCACCCCCGAGAATATTTTATCAAGCATCTTTTGGAGGACGCAGTTCGTAATGGAAGCCTTCGTATCGTGCAATCTATCGTGAAGATAGCTGTTGCAGAGACAATTGAACCGAAGAAACTTCTTCTGCTTGCAGCCATACATGGCAAGCTGTCTATAGCGCAATATGCGGTTGACATCGGTTGTGACGCCAATGCGAGACTGGAACGCTGGGATCATCCGATATACCAAGCGGTCAGGAATGGTCATACAGAAATGGTCCAATTTCTACTCTCAATTTCGCACGACATCAATGGCAGCGCTGCTGGAAGGCCCTTGATTGAAGCTGTACAAGCAAGACGCCTTCCAATAATCCAAACGCTCTTACAAGACAAACGGATGGACCCAAATTGGATTAACGAACTGGGGAGGTCCTCGCTATATTATGCTGTATCTTCACGATGGTTGGGTAAAGAGCGCGTTAATTGCGCTTCAATCCTAGAATTACTCCTTGCACATAAGGACATCCAAGTCAATGCCACCGACAGATCTGGAAACACAGTATTGCATTTGGCTACAAAACATCAAATTGTCGATGCAATGAAACTGCTTATTGCACATCAGGATATCCAAGTTAATATCGTTAACCAAAGGGGCGAACCAGCATTATGTCTGGCTTTAAAGCATGGAAATATAAACGCAATAAAAGTACTGCTTGCACATAAGGACATCCAAGTTAATGTCTTAAATCAATGTGGGAATACAGCATTGCATCTAGCTGCAAAACATCAAATTATCGACGCAATAAAAGTACTCCTTGCACATAAGGACATCCAAGTCAATGCCTTGAATCAATTTGGGAACACAACATTGCATCTGGCTGCAAAACATCAAATTATCGACGCAATTGAAGTGCTCCTTGCACATAAGGATATCCAAGTTAATGCCACGAATGTATACAAGGATACAGCATTGCATCTAGCTGCAAAACATCAAAGTCCCAACGTAATTAAAGTGCTCCTTGCACATAAGGATATCCAAGTTAATGCCACGAATATATATGGGGATACAGCATTGCATCTAGCTACAAAACATCAAAGTTTCAACGTAATTAAAGTGCTCCTTGCACATAAGGATATCCAAGTCAATGTCACGAATAGATCAGAGAAAACGGCATTGCTCTTGGTTGTAGCTAAAGGTAGTATTAATACTTTGGAAATGCTCCTCGCACATAAGGATATCCAGGTCAATGGCGCTGGCCATCTCGGAAACACAGCATTGCATGTTGCAGTGAAATGTCAAAATATCAATGCAATCCAAGTGCTTCTGGCACATAAAGATATCGAGCTCAATATCGCCGACGCCTATGGAATCACAGCATTGCACCTTGCGGTCGACAAAAATGCAATCGAGGTGGTCAGACTTCTACTTCGACAAAATTCAATCAACATAAACGCTCGAGTAGGATATGCCTGGTCTGATCTTCGCAACAAAACTGCCCTGGAGCTAGCCTTGCACCGTGGTTATCATGAAATTGCCGACCTCCTAGTCGCGCATGGAGCGGTTGTCGTCAATCAACCTCCCAGCACCTCAAGCCAACAAATTGCTGTCCCACAGGAACCTTCCGCCCATGCGCCGGTGGATGTCCAGAGCGATACGGATGAAGATATGGAGAGTGTCGACGACATGAATTCGGAGGAAGTTGAAGATATCGGGAGTCTCGATCATATGGATTGGGATGAAGTTGAAGACATGCTCGCTCTTCATAATACAGAACACAAGTTCAACTGGCGACAAGATGCCCAACTGGTGACAACAGATACCATTAGCGACGACAAATCCAATTGGTGATAGGAGGTTCAACAACAATACGTGATCAAACTAGCGACAATATGCCTAACGACAACAAACATTCCAACTGGTGACAAGTCATTCAGCTGGAGACGCGCGATCGAACTGGTGATAAAAAGCCAAGTGGTGACAAAAGGTTCAACGGGCGACAAGTGATCCAACAGCAACGAGTACCCAACTGCCAACAAGAGGTCCAATCGGTGACACGAGGTCCAGTTGTGACATGAGCTTCAACTGTGACAAGTAATTCAACCGGTGACAGGTCGTTCAAATGGCCAACAACAGGGAAGGGGAAGAGGAATTCTCGTTATGCAATCTCTTTAGCACATATCTGAACGGAAGGGCACATGGGCAAGT
Source organism: Aaosphaeria arxii CBS 175.79 (assembly GCF_010015735.1). Classification (NCBI taxonomy): domain Eukaryota; kingdom Fungi; phylum Ascomycota; class Dothideomycetes; order Pleosporales; genus Aaosphaeria; species Aaosphaeria arxii. Next base: position 624,921 of record NW_022983484.1, read on the forward strand.
GCGGGAATGGTACGAGGCATCATGCATCGCGGGTTTTTTTTCCTGTAGTAGGCGATGACTGTGTCGCCGTGGTTGTTTTCTTTTTAACGAAATTGATGATGTAGCTTAGCTTTCCCATCGTTTAGGTAACTCAACACAAAAATCGTTTTGCAGTACGAAGTAAAAGTGGATTAAGCTATTGTAGTAAATATACTATTCACGCCCGCCCGTGGATTATTGAATTCCCTAATTCACTAATCCAGAATCTCCTTGACCTCATAATTTCTCTTCGCATAAATGAACCACAAACTGAGAATCAAAACCGCCACAGCGACAAGCACAGGCGACGCGTAGTTCATCTGCACCGCGACGACAGGAATATAGTACGGCAGGCAGTAAAACACGATCGCGATTGCCGTCCACGACAGCATCACAATATTCGCCAGCAGACCAAGCTTAGGGTACCAGAACGGGCCATGCGCGAAGTTCGAGCGACCTTGAACGAGCATGAGAATGGTGGGGATGCTGTAGCTGATGTACTGCAACAACAAGCCGACGGAGATGAGGGAGTTGAAGGCGAGTTCGGAGCCGAGGTAGAGGCAGCCGGCGAGGGCGGTGAATGCGCTCGACATGATCATCGAGTACACGGGGGTGTGGAAGGGCTCCGGGGCGAGCTTGCTGAGGTATCGGTGGAGAGGGAATCCCTGCTCGCGGCTGATGGTCCAGGCGAGGCGGGATTGCCAGGTTTGGATGGACCAGACGGCGCCGGCGGTGGTGATGACGACGGGGATCCAGATGCCGACGGCGGCAGCCTTGCTGTTGGTGATTTGGTAGAAGAGGCTGATTGCGGTGTTGTTTCCTTCGCCGTCGATGGTTTGGATGTTCAGCATCACGGCCATGATGACGAGAAGGCCTGAGACGAAGCCGATAATGATGGTCCACATGAGGGCTTTGGGGATGTTTCTCGCGGGGTTGGGGATCTCTTCCGCAAGATGGGTGGCTACATCGAGGCAAGAGAAGCTCCAGTTGGCTCCGTTCATTCCAATGATGAAGGCGACACCGTTATTCCATCCGGACACGTTTGTGACTGTCGTGAAGAAATCCTTAGCCGTGGGATGGACGTCCGACATGGCGAACAGAGTGACGAAGATGGTCGCAATCGTCAGGCAGCTGAAGAGAAGGAGAATCTTCGAGATGTTTGGTAACGCGTGTTCGAAAGTGGCCAGGAAGAGCGTCAAGAGATTGAGCAGCTGGTAGCCGATAAATGCCATCCATCTCTTAGGTACAAAGGTGGGATCCAAGAGGGAGATGATGGAAATGATACCAACCGGGACCGACAGACAAGCAGATGATCCCGTCACTACGGCAGCCAGCCAGCTGATCATCGCAGTGGTATACGACATCGCCCGTCGAGAACCGGCTGGAGCCAACTGGTTGACCCAGATGTACTGACCACCTGGATGGGGATAGGCCGAAGCGAGCTCTCCCAATGTCGTCGCTGTCGCCAAACCAACCACTGCCATCAGCAAGAAGCCCCAGAAGACAAGTGGAGAACCACCCATGGGTATTGTGCTACCAAGGACTAGCAGAATTCCCACGGCAGTGTTTGTAGTTCCATAGCCGATTCCTAGTGCGGATAACGTCGTGAACGGTTTGAGATTGTTATAAGTCACCTCTCCACGTCGGATCGAGGATGAGGATCGTTGTTGAACGTCGGTGTCGACTTTCTCTTCCATGTTGGGGATGCTTCGAGTACGGAAAGTTGAATGGTGTTTAATGGCTATATATAAGGTGAATGATCAACTGATTGCCCGGAAAAGATGGAGGTAGGTGTGGAGCACTGGTTATGTTCGCGTCCTAATGAGCGTAGCTTCATGCAAAGCACAATCTGCCTAGGGATATGTTGCAGATGAAATGAATGTCCAGGTGTTATATGCTGTTGGACATTCATACCAGACTCATCCAATCAGGAGGGAAAGCGCATATCTTGTCCATGTGCACAGGTCCGACTGCCCGAATCGCTTTGAGCAGGGCGGTCCGAGATATGTCGTCTCTATCAGAGAGGCGCTAGTCAAAATCCAGTAGGCCAATGCGATCCCCACAGTCGATATCTTGTTAGCGTCCAACAGACACGAGCAACTCCAGACTGAAGGGACGACGTTGAATTAGGGACTGCGCGTCTAGACCCCACACTACCTGAGATAAGGGGTGTGGCCAGCCACGTGCGCACCCAAAGTCACAAGAATTCGCATACCCCCGCATTGTCGCACCCATTCCATTGGAATAACTCTAAACCGACTCTATCGCCGGCCTCGGCTTTCCAGATTCATCGTCCTCAGTGTTACTCGAACGCAGCTCTGCTCAAGATTGATAGAATCGTGCACTGTCACTCGGCTGAATGCAATCAAATTCTACAAGAAGCATCCATACCAAATCGAGGAAAGGTTGTTTACGATGTAAGCGAAGGAAGGTAAGTTTCTAATGCTCTTTTCCGAAGTATGATGACGTACGGTTCAATGGAATTTGACGTTTTGTAACAGGTGAAATGCGATGAGACGAAACCTGCATGCACTCGTTGCGAGAGCAGAGGATATCAATGTCCGGGCTACGCACTTAACGTGCGCTGGTCACAAAAGCATCAAGCACAGCCAGATAGTTCTCGCTTGCAAAATCGGACCCTTGCTCAGACGCATCTACGATCATTCAGTCGAGATCTGAATGGTAGTTCCCTAGAAGAGCTCTTGTTCTCTGCTTCGGTCGATAATGACTCCGCTATGGCTCGGTCCTATGCCAGCCCTGTTAGTGATGAAAATCAATGGTCCAATGATGAAGCCAATCAGACTCCGCAATGGGACTTTCCTCTTGCCGAAACCCTCCTCACTGTCGAAGGTTCTTCTAACAGTGCACTTACTGCTGATCATATGCCGCTGTTGCCCAACAATTCTATATGGGACTCAACAGCCTCCAGTGGAATCTGGGGTGCGGCTGGCTGCCCTCCCATCGCCGAAGATGAAGACACTTCGATAATACACGGGCGTCCGTCCATGGAACTCAACATCTCTACATCCAACATTTCATGTATATCCAGGCCACAGGAATCTTATCGAAGGAGTCAATCGCCTAATGTTCTTACCATTGCTGCGTCCAGTCATGCTACGCCTAGTTTACCCCGAGAGCTTGTCCACACCCCCACAGTCCTGTCACAATATTTCTTCCAAGAGGTCATCACACTTTACTGCACTTGGGATAGTAATGTGAACACGATGCGTAACATCATCGAATCGAAGTGGCAGTCCTTCGGCGCCCTGCACCACACCATCCAGAGCATGGCTGCAGCATGTCTAGCTAAAGACTTTCCCCATCTTGCCTCCATGGCCGCGACCGAACACTCCCGCGCCCTCACTTCCGTCCGTGGCACTTTACCTTCTGCCGAGCTGTACGAAGCGAAGTTGATCGTGTACACGATGCTAGGCCACACAGCAAGCTGGCTCGACCCCCACAACCTCGCCACAGACATATTCCGCGACACCTACAAAGCCGTCAAAGAAATGCCCAGCGACGACAGCAGCAACTCCCGACGTTTCTTTAGCGGGACCCTCGATTACTGGGCCATGCTCCTCGCGTACCTCACCGACTGCGAAGACCTAGGCGACTACGAGCCCGGCACAACACCAATCACGAAGCCAACAGCCTCGGAACGCATAGATCCGCACCCATATTCCGGCCTCTCGCAGGAAACAGTGCAGATAGTAACAGAGATCGGTATACTGATTTTCCAGTACCGAAAACGCATGTCGACGATCAAATTCCTACTCGAGGAACATCTCGACACCTTCCGCGAAGCCCTCCGCAAGGCTCGTCGGCTGGAACGAAGTCTCCTAGCCCACCGTCTTCCAGAACTCACCCAAGTCCACGACACGGGGGACCCGAAGACGCCACTGAGCCACCTCCAGGCCATAGACGAAGCATACAGATGCACCGGCCTTCTCCAGCTCTACCGCGTATTCCCGGACCTCCTCAACGAGCGCTACGCCCCGTGGAGTAAAGAGTACATCCTTCGGCCCGTGCCTGCGGAGAAGGTCCCCACGGCCAAGGAGCGTCGTATCTGGCTGACGGAACTCGCGAAGCACATCCTCAGCATCCTGCAGGAGATCCCGTTCGAGTCGAGTACGCGCTGCGTGCAGCCGTTCATCATGGTTGCTTTGTCGAGCGAGCTGGAGCATGAGAGCAGTGGACATCCGCTGGATGGGTTCGGCGTCGATCAGTCGTCGGTGGAGGTGTCGCGCGCGCGGAACTTCATCTGCTCGAGGTTGGCGGCGTATTGGCATATACTGCCGCTGCAGAAGGTGAAGGTTATTTTTGAGTTGATTAAGTGTATTTGGGCGGCACTGGATTCGGGGAAGAAGGATGTGTATTGGTTGGATGTTGCTTATGAGAGGAGCCTTGCTACAATGATGGGCTGATGGATAGATAATGGTTTCACGATGTATGAATATTCATGTAGGATTGAGCAAATGAAGAATTTATATTGATTGATGATGCTCTACGGTCGCCCCATAGCTTGTTCAATGAGTTTCAGAGCCGCGAGAACCTTCTCGTCCTCATTGCGTCGAGCGACAACCTGAAGACTTACCGGCATATCGACGAATACCTCAGGTTTGTACATCTCGTACACAAATTTATCCTCCTCGTTCTTTGGCACATAGGAGGTGTCGATGGGGTCCTTCTCAATGGAGACGTGGGTGACAGGGAAAACTGCTCCCGGCCAATCCAACACGTTCCAATGCGACGTGTAGCCCCAGTAGCGAGACTGATTGTGAGGCGTCGCGGCGCCGAAATTTGGAGGACATAGTATTACGTCGATTTCCCTGCCGTCGGCAGCGGTTGCCTCTCTCCAAGCACGGGCGTATTCCACGCGATACTCGTCTCTGCGGCGGCAAAGCTTAAACACACGTCAGCTGGGGCACGAAGATATCTTGAATTAACAACCATTGACTTACATCCCAAAGTTCGTGTTGCGTGAGGTGTTTCATGTTTGGCTGGTCATGCACGACGAGTCTGGTGAGAGGAAGAATCGGCTCTCCAACCTCCTCGGCCCTCTTGATCGCCTCTTCTCCACCATCAGGGAAGAAGAGACCGGTGATGATTTCCCATCCCTTTGCATGATCCAGAGGCACTGCGTCCCAGTCTACCACTTCCATACCGGCTTTGCGGCAGGCGTCGGCGACTTCTTTCAATGCTCTCGTCATTGGTGGATGAGGTTGCACGACACCGTCCCACCACATGACGGCGACCTTGAGTGGTTTAGAGAATTGATGTGGTGTCCAAGGTAGAGGGGTAAGAGATGGATCAATTAGCCATGGCTTTGTTGAAACGGCTGCTTGCATGAAGAGTTCGAGGGCGTCGCGTTCGACGCTCATGGGCCCGGGTGTAGAGACTAGAGTTTCTTTGCCCACCATCATTGCTCTTGCTCCCATAACGGATATGCGCTTCAACGTAGGCCTATACATAGTGAATCAGTCTCCAATTTCCATGGTTCTACTAGTCGAAGATGAATTGAAAAACTCACTTGAAGCCGTACACGCCAACGTGAGCTGCAGGACAGCGAATACTTCCGCCTATGTCTCCTCCAACACCCTATTCATGAACGTCAGCGGTTGATTCATATTTTCACGATAATGCGCATGATTTACCAGTATACTCGCTCGCATGCCTAACATCGCACCCTCCCCACCACTACTGCCACCAGGAGATAATTTATTGTTAGACGGATGAACAGTCCTCCCATACACTACGCTATCGGTCTCCAACTGCATAATCCATTGAGGCTGCGTAGTTCGCGCATAGAACACACAACCTTGCTCCCATAGGGTATCGTATAGCAGATTGGATCCATGTGGTTTGCCAATCCAAGCTACGAACGAAGCATGTGTGGTAACGTTAGGTCCCACCATACCATGATGTTCCTTGGTAGAAATGGGCAAACCGAAGAGCATACCCTTAGGTTCTGGGAGTGAGTCGAGCTCTTTTGCTCGGGCGATGGCCTGATCCCATAGTAGCTCTGTCAAGCAGTTTGTCTGTCGAATTCAGCTTTCGGCATCCTTTTGATGGTCACATAATGGAATACATACAGCTGCCTGAGCAAGCGCCGCTCGACGTAGAAATGCCCGAGTGACTTCCTCGACTGAAATCTTCCTGCCTTTGAGAAGTGCGAGAAGCTCTGTGACGGAGTACTTTTCCGTAATCTCGATCTCCCTAGGTGTGAGTACGACTTGCGCCAGGCCTTGTGAGTTCTGGGGAAGCTCTGATGGTATGCCTTCCAGTTTTGGTTCTACTTTCGCAAGGCTTTGATCTCGTCGGTCTCGTGCCCAGGCTACCCTCTCTTCGCAGGTGTTCACGCCATCTGGCAGGAATGTGGTTGGCGTGCTCATTGTGGCGAGGTGTCAACCGTCACAGGTAATGTGTTATGCAAGTATGCAAATGCAACGGGCAAATGCTAGACTTTGTGAATTGTGACGATTAAATCGTTCCGAAGCTGCTTTGTTTGTTTGCTTGGGAGTATCGTAAGGTACCTCCGGTTGTCGGGTTACGGCGTCTATTCCAGTTCATCGGTTAGCTGCGGCCTCGATCCGGAAAGCTAAAGCGCGGGGTACTTCACCTGATATCGGTAGACAGTGTTGAGTAACAGGTAGACCAACGTATACTACAGTATCAAATAATGGAAAATTCAAAAATGAAGAAAAATAAAATATCACATTGGATCGGTAATTGAATGAAAAGTGTGGATATCGTTTACGTGCGTTCATTATTTACTACATCTTATCTACCATCACCCGGTTTCGCGTGTGGTTCTCTTATCATCGTAAACAGCTTGATCGCAACACCATTATCATCGCAAATCAGGTCTTTTCGTAATCGAAATCCAAATCGGCCATAGATGGCCACATTTGGAACATCTCGACTGGATTCGAGATAGCACTTCATGTCCTCTGCATCGGCTTGGTCGGTAACGGCTTTCATCATCTTTGCTCCAACACCTTTCCCTTGCGCTTCTGGCATGACAACCATGATGTTGAGAAAGTAATACCCCCGAGGATCATCCCAGACTTCTGATTGAACTTTTGCCTGTGCCTCTTTCCAGATGTAATATCGCTGTGATACGTGTTAGCTCCTCGTGACTCCGTGCGACATATAGGGGAACTTACCTTGACATTCAATCCTCCGCGACCATAGTAGAGATTCATCGCAACTTGGCTGAAGTAAAGCTTCCAACCCTCATACCAATCGTTCCAAGTTTCGGGGGTTCCTGCAGGTTGGGGACGGAGCCACATTGCAACGCCTAAGATTTTGTCGCTACCCTCTTCTTTCGCGACGTGGAAAATGCCATTGCGCATGCCCCATCGCATGCGTATGCCGAGTGACACCGCGTTGCGCTGAGCGTTGAACTGTAGACGTCTTTACTTAACTTCATGTTTCTGAAAGATAGATAATAAGGTAATCTTACTTTGGAATGATCGTATACCCAGGTGTTATACGGGTCGTTCGCGAAAGCAGCCCTGTCAGTCATCTTAGCATGTCGAAAATAACGCAGAATATATATCAGAGGAACCAATCATGAGCATGGGAATTTGGTTATACTTACTGCACTGCAGCTACAGCTCCATCAATGTCCTTTTCAGAAAGATTGGTGACTTGGACAACCATATTGGCTGATGAGTTTCAATTTTGTTAATACCAAGGGCGCTCGTTTTGATTTCCACGAAGGGAGGTCTGAATCAATTGACAGCTCAAGATCAGCTTCGAGAATGAATAAGCATAATTATTGAAGCATTATCAAAAAGATTAGACAGCGCAATGGTCAATCGAGTCTATCAGTGTTGAGTGTCACGAGGCCTCTCGGGAGCTGGAATTCTCGTTGCGACCTTCCAGATACGGCATAGCTCCATCTCCGCGATATCGGGTGGCCAATCACCCTCCAACTTGCCAAATCGGGTAGTTGTGAGCGAGCGAAGTATCGGGACACGCGACGGCCAATGTTCCCCCAAGATATGGACGTTAAAGGTAAAGATTGTTATCATTGAACGGATTCTTAACTTTGAATCCCCAATTGATAGCATACTCCTTATCGACCAACAATGCCTTTCGAACCGGCGATGGGAGAAGACCTGCGCAGCAAAGCTGAGCGCCGTCTCTTGGCTCTGGCGGAGGCATTCCGACCAATTGAGTCTCCGAGAGATGGAGTTCACCAGCTCATGACCAATATAAGGACGGCTCTTGTTGCGGATCCCTTGCTTCCTAGACCAAATCCCACAGCTTCTCTTTGGCAAAATCCTGCGCATCCAATCGTTGCAGCGATACAATCTCCAACATTACCGACACTTACCGACTATGTCATTATTGGTTCTGGCATCACTGGCTGCAGTGTTGCGAGATCCCTTCTAGACGATTGCAAATCACCAGACGAAAGGCCACATGTTACTATTCTGGAGGCGAGAACGCTATGCAGTGGTGCGACTGCGCGCAATGGCGGACATCTCGTGACCCCGGCTGGACACACCTATGGACCTTTAGCGAAAAGATATGGAGAAGAGGCGGCGAAAGAAATAACTCGATTTAGCATCATGAATATTGACCGTTTGATGAAGCTGGTGCGCGAGATGGACCCGAAACTTCAGGAAGAGTGCCAGATGAGAGATGTCCTCAAGGTCATGGCTGTTTTCGATGAGGATCTTTGGAAAGAGGTGGAAGAGTCTGTGAGGGCGTTTCAGAGAGGCGTGCCAGAGCATAGAACGTTCCATCGGATAATAGAGAGAAATGATGTTCCCGAGGTGCGTATTTTGAAGATCTAATATATCATACATTGGAGCGGTGACTAAGACATTGTTACAGAAGTGGAATGTCAAAGGCGCATGCGGTGCTGTTGAGCATGAGGCGGGAGCAATATGGCCATATCGATTGATAACCGGCATGTTTGAGCGTCTTCTCGCTCGATATCCGTATAATCTTTCCATAGAAACCAACACCCCGGCGACGTCTATCCAATACATCGTACCGGATCTATCCACGACACCAGGCTCTGATTACAAGTACGCAGTATCAACACCGCGCGGTATCATCCATGCGAAAAGAATCGTGCATTGCACGAATGCCTATGCTTCTCATCTCCTCTCACCTCTGGCAGGCAGGATATACCCATTCCGCGGGACGATGTCAGTTCAAAAGGCCGGCCCAAACTTAAAGAATCTGGGCAACGAAAAATCATGGAGTTCTATGAGCCGGTCTCAATTTGATCTAAAGAGCGGTGTGTTCCAGTACGGACTGTATTATCTCCAACAAAATGGGAAAACAGGTGACATTTGGGTTGGAAATGAATGCGACAACGTGCTCGAAGCTCTACAAAGCGACGATACGTACGTATCGGAGGAAGGAAGAAAAGCTCTGCTGTCTTTCCTGCCAAATTATTTCTTGGAAGGGTGGCCAAGCGGCAGTAAACCAGATCTGAAAGCAATCTGGACGGGGATTCAGGGTCATACGGCCGATGGGCTTCCAGTTGTAGGAAAAGTACCAGAACATTTGACGGGGAGGCAGGGTAGTGACGACGAATGGGTCGCGGCAGGATTCAATGGGTACGGGATGGACAAATGCTGGCTCACCGGTGAAGCACTGGCCAGCATCATGATGGACAGGGGCGTCGCCACCTGGTTCCCGAAGTGTTTTCTACTTACAGAAGAACGGTTGGAGAAAACTTTGCATTTAGAGCACGCCTTGGAGAATTGGAGGTCCATTGCAACAAAAGCCACATAGAGCCTCAAGGTAGTAATAGAAAATGGAATTGCTGAAGCAAAGCTCAGCAAAACAGCAAAGATGGCGTCAAGACGTCCAAAGACATACTGTGTAGAACATCCGCAAAGTGAAATAAACACCTCGTTCGCAGAAAGTAGAGGCCAGAACAGTAATGCAACTCTACTCTGTACATCAGATGCATCTGCATGCATTGAAGAAAGTCTAGATACCTTTCGTGAGGGGTCTGTTTGTATAAGCGTTACCAAAGGGGTCTTAAGGCTGAGGCAGTGCGCTTGATGTGTTGACCGCATTCTTCTCCTTTGCTTAGTCTAGTTAGAGTTAATTTACGGGGAGGCCTTAAACCAGGCACCCACCAATCACCGTCCACCCTTCCATCGCTAGAGCCGGAATCCCCTCGATATCTTGTCTCCTTTCCTTTCCCATGTTCCTTTTCTTGTGGACCAGCGAACTTCTCCTACTGGCTCGTTGCCTGAGAAATTAAGCTCTCGGGAGACCCGTCTGTGGCTTGGACGTTGAGATGATCTGAGCACAGGCACCATCTCCTCTAGCATTGTCAAGTCCAATTACACATTCTGTTCGAAGGATGCGACTGCCTGGGATACGGTGTCATGGCAATTCTTCGTAGGACAGGTGAGAAGCTAGAAGAAATTGGCATATAAAGTCTCGACGATCTTCATTTTCTACCCATCTCTACTCATCGCAGCATTCAATCGTTCAGTCCAAAGTACCTCGTAAAATCTAATAATTCAATCGTTAATCATGAAGTCATTCGCTATTGCTTCTCTCCTCCTCAGCGCCCCTGCGGCATTGGCCCTGCCCGATGTCGTGGCCCAAGCACTCCCTGAAGGCTGCGCTTCATACCCTGGCTACAATGAGGACACCGGCATCGCTGGTCCCTGGGTTCTCCAGACTGTAGATACCGAGAACGCTGCTATTAACGGCTTCTCCGATATCTCCGTCTACTCAATTGCCTACAACCCCGCAACAGACCGCAAGCCCACCATTCGATGGGGATTCGTGAGTCCCCACAATGCATCCTTTACTTATATCAAAAACTGACAACCCGAGCAGATCAACTTCCCCAACGACAACAAGTACGCCAAGACCCCTCTCCAGTGCCAGGACGGCGTTCTCCACGCCCGCCCTGCCACCGACCTGACCGCCGCCGGCGCTCCCACCAACTACCAGTGGACTCCCCTGGTCATCGCGCCGTACCCGTACGCCGCGAACCTGATGTACAAGATCGAGGGCGAGGAGGTCAAGATCTTCGAGCACTACATCGACGGCGTCAAGCAGCCCGGCGCCTTCATCGGCGGCTACGACAACTCCACCACCTGGGGCTTCCAGTACCAGCCCGCCAACCAGGGCTCCAGCGGCTTGGACTACTTCTCCATCAGGCTGTTGGGCCCCAACTCGGCGGATCCTACTACCGGCGAGGCTCTGCGCGCCAACGAGACTAGGGGGTTCATTAAGATCCTTGGTTAGATGGGAGAGGTTAGGGCGGATTGAGACTGCGATGAGCATGGGGGTTGTCGAATTTGCATGACTACATAGAGTAAATGTCGGAAAGGGAGAGAGTATGATTGTTGGTAGTATCTCAGCATTCGCATCTTTCTTCCAAGAACACTATAATAGATTACGTTTATGTCCCCAGCTGCATGATGGGATTCACAAGAAGACGTTCATTTAAGGTTGCGTTTGAAATGTGGGGTATTGAGACACTCCGATATTAGATCGAGACAGAAGAGCTATTGAGACATTCTAATGTGAGATCGAGACTGAAGAGATCGTGCTGAACGACCGTCCATATGTCGTCAACGATCTGTCTCGTACGAGACGCAATCGAGTAATATGCATGAATATAGCCGTTCCGTTGTTTGTTTATCTTGCATGCGTCAACCGTAGATGTGAAAATCCAGATTTGGTTGCAGGGCGTTCACGACAATCTAATCTAAGACATCGTCGTAGTTGTATAGCGGTGTTAATATACTTTGCCCATCTATCTTACTGCAGCCTTGTCGCATGACTATTATCAAATAGTACGTAGTCTCTGTCAATGTTTCTTAAGTAGCATAATTTCATATACTTATATAGACCTATTCGCACTATAAAACTACTTGAAGATCATCACTATGTCATGGCTACAAGCTACAACGTCCGATACAAACAACATACTCTACCTCCCATGATGAAACTTCGCAAGATCGCACCCGCCCTCATCACCCTCCTACAAACCTCGAGCGCTCACTGTACGCAACCACCACTAACACCTCATCCAACCACACTCACCGCGCACAGATGTCTTCAGCCGCCTAATCGTCAACAACACCCTCTCCACCGACTTCCAATACATCCGCGACATCCTCGGCGTCAGCGGCACCACCCTCTGGTCGAAATCCTACCCCATCTACTCCCCCTCCGACCCCGATCTCATCTGCGGGCGCTCCACCTTCCCCCTCCGCAATCCCGGCATACAAACCGCTGTGATCCGCGCCGGCGACGATGTGAGTTTCATGCTCTCGACCCCCGAGATAAAAGGCGAGCCCCAGGGCTACATCTTCCACAACGGGCCGGGACAGGTCTTCTTGTCGAGGCTTCCGGACGGGGTGAGGGAGCTGGGTGAGTACGATGGCGCAGGGGATTGGTTCAAGATTGCGTATCAGGGGACGCGAAACGCGACTGCGTGGCTGTTGACGGGCGAGCCGTACATGAATTTCACGATGCCGGAGGCGACGCCGCCGGGGAGGTATCTGATGAGGATGGAGCATTTTATGCCGAATTGGCAGAGGGAGCAGAGTCAGTTCTTTGTTAGTTGTGCGCATGTTGAGGTTGTTGGGGAGGGGAAAGGTAGGTGGTTTCGTGGGAGTGGACGACGAATTGGTAGTTTGTGCTGATGGTGTGATAGGAGTGCCGATGGATTTCGTGAGGTTTCCGAATGCGTATAAAGAGGATGATCCTTGTGAGTTGCAGTTTTCTAGAGCTTGCGCAATGGATTTGTGTTAATGTGGATAGGGATCTGGTTTCATGACAATGCGACTGGATACTTTCCCAAGGATATTTCAGTATATCAGGAACCGGTTCCGAAACTGTGGACCGGGTAGACGTCGAGATACCCTGTTAAGGGCAGGGCCTTTTTCCAAAGACAGGAATGCTAGAGTAAGCGAGCCTTGATGCCTAGAATGCGAGACGAATAGCGGGCAGGTTTCCGAGAAGGCAAGACATGATTGGATATTGTAGTCAGGAAATTCGTAGTTTATGTACACTAGAATCGAAAATCCTCACCCGAGTGTCGGAATGGAGCATTGTTACTCATGTCTTGCATGCCCTTTACACCTATGGGGTTTAAGTCACTCTACTGATCATGTGTTTTCGCGTTGCACGCGGTCTCACCGGTTGCCTGGACCCCGCTCCAAGCTGACAATGCCATCACTATAAAGAGTCCCACTAGCAAAGGCTCTCGTACCAGATTCTTTGTTCAACAAAAGCCAAATTGTTAACCTTCCTCCTTTCTATCAATTTCACACAATCCTACACACACTAAAGCTACAATGCCTCAACGAGCAACAGGACTCGATCACGTCTCCTTCCACGTCCCACCATCCAGGTACGAGGAAGTGGTGAAATGGTACACCGCAGCGCTCGCCCCAATCGGCTACTCCAAGCAATTGGATTTTGGCGTTGCTTGCGGTTTTGGAATCGACAAGGCGTCCGCTGATTTTTGGATCGGCTCCAAAGAGGGACCAGAGATCAGTGGTTTACACATCGCGTTCAAGGCGACGGACCATGAGACGGTAGACAAGTTCCATGCCGAAGCCATTAAGGCCGGTGGTACTTGTAATGGAAAGCCTGGCATTCGTGAGATGTATCATCCGAATTACTATGGGGCGTTCGTGTTTGATCCCATGGGGTAGGTGTAATCGAGTTGCTTGACGAAATCAATGCTCACCAAGGACAGGAACAATATTGAAGTTGTTGACCATCAGGCCCATTAGTGAATGGTTTATGCGAAATAGGCGTTGTACAGGCGGATACAAAAGAAAGGTACTAGTAGCTGCCAGTGCAATCGCAAAATCTCAAGAATAGGAGCACATTTAACAAAGCCCCTGATTGAAAGAACACATTGTATACTGAATGTTTCAAGCTTTGTTATAAGACATACCCAATAATGTTATGTATAGCTACCTCTGCGAACTGCTTCAAGCAGGGTTCCTTTGTAGCCTAAAGCACAATACAAGCAATGGTATGTTTCCCAGCTCCTGCACCAGCATTATCCCCCTTATTGTCATGCTCAAGTTTCTCTACTACACTAGCGAGTAATTTACTTGTAACTGCTCCCTTCTTTCTGGCGCCAGCACCATAATCTCTAATTACCACCTCTTCTACTTACAACAACAGCGACAAAACTGCAACTACGGGCCTCAGGCCTCATATACGCTCCTATCCTAGCCATTAAAACAACGATCTACGTAAATCTCCTCTAGCAGGCTATTCGCGCGCTGTTCTACATGCTCTAGTTTGCTGTTCCTTACCTTATTATGCTATTAGCTGTGCACAATAACAGCGCTCTTCCCCTCGTATCCCAAGAACCTCAAATGAACACCCGTGAAGAACATTTACCTCTCCCCCTAGACTCTTAAAAATCGACCGATCAATCTGCGAATGTGTCATCTGAAAAGGGCCTTTTATTTCTCCGTTGGCAACTGTTGTCCTGTGCGCAACGGTTATGTTTCTGTACTGGCTGTCCCCGCCCCGTACCGCACCGCAGTCCGAGTCTAGGGGCCACCGTTGGACTAACAAAACAGGTCTTTGCGATACTACATGGTCAGGTAGTCGCTCATTCAACCTTCCTATTTACTACGAACACCCTACACGCACGACCTGAAATATTAATCAAATAACATCATTATTTCCTCGGCGATATATTGTCGATGTTAATGTCGACGTGTTGTGCACCGACCAGCCCAGCCCAAGTCTAAGAAAATCGGCATTAAGAACCCCACTCCGGAGCAGCACTCTGCGGTACGTGCATCATGCTCTCTCTTTTCCTCACTACACAGTACTAACTAATCATCACGATCGACAATTTTTCAATCGTTCCAAAAGGGAAAAGCATTTAATTCCGGATTGTATACACTCGCTATATCAACTACACCCATACGCCTACCTATACATCTATGCATCTATACCTCGCATCCTGTGTCTCCACCTCCCCACCACAACCTGAATTCAGCAAAAGATATTCCTGACAAGTTACACCCCTCCGTGATTCTACTGGTTGTAAATACACTGCCACTGTCCCTTGAAAGTGGTGCCGGCAGCGCAGGGGTTGTTCCCTGGCGCGTATCTGCAAGAGCCGACGTTGTCTTTCCCATTCTGCATCAACCAAATGTTGTTGTCCGGCTCTCCGCAGCCCTGCATGCTGTACTGGAAGTCCTTGTTGGGGAACGAGAAGCGGATGTTGCAGGGCTGGCCTTGGTCGTTGTACACGCCCAATTCCTGGTAGCGACCCGAATCGCATGGGTCCTCGCCGTTCACCCACGCTACCCACATGGCGTGGTCGGGGTTGCTGTTCTCGCGCAGGCCAATGTTGATGGCGCTGGGAACGTTGGGAGTCTGTCTGGCGGATACCTCGCGCGATGCGTGCTCGGCGGTCGCCGGCGCAGCAAGAGTTACGGTACTGAGGGACAGGAAGCCGATGATGGCAAGGGTGATGGATGAGGTGGAGCCTTGGATCTGCATCTTGGATGTATGGAAAGATTTCTGAGGATTGGCTTTGGTGGTACTGGAAAATTGGAACAGTGAAAATGGAACAGAAAGAAGATTGAAACGAGAGTGTGTGCTGCGACGAGCGATAAAGAGTGACTGCGTAAAGCGAAAGTGATGGAATTGGAGATGTGTTGATGGAGACTTGATGGTGCGGTACGCACCTCAATTTATAGAGAAGTTGAGACATGCTTCTCCCCTCCACCTCTTCCCTCCTCCACTCCTGCGCCCCCCAGCTTGATCTCGAACTGCCATCTAGCCCATACTCAATCGCGACAGTTTTTTTTTTTAGCAAAGTCGAAATAGATCCATAACATGAGTTCAACTTTGATATCTGCAATTCCCGGAGTCCGGTTTCAGTGAACAGAATCCTCGAGTATTGGTACCACATTTTCAGGCTGGAGACGAGATCACATTCGCGCTCCACTCGTATGGCATTCATGTCTGCAACATCGGGAAAATAGAAAAATGTTGCCTGTCCCTCTGAAATCCGGACATGTTCGAGAGATCTTCGTATATTATAGTGACGAAACGCATCAAAACAGCTAGCGCCATGCACGGATGCACATGGATCGGACTTGCATACCAACACTCCTATTCTGGTTGACATTTATGCAGCCAAAACAATCGAGACGTCTCGGAGATTATTCAAACATTTCTCAGCGCCGTTGAAATTTATGGTCACTTATCAAAAACTGGAGATGTTGGGTTGTTACTAACAAGCGCTCATTCTGATTTGGGTTGTAGCAGTAGAAGGCAGATATATAAAAGCTCATTCTGATCGATGCTTTCTCGACTATCAACACATTCATTCACTTGAAGATCAACACACTCTTTTCATCGAAGATTACCACACTCTTTCAGCCAAAAATCACCACATTCGTTTACTTGCACACCAATTGTTGAGAACTCATCAGCTACCAAGTCATCCTCTTTTTTTTTTCAGAAACCCAGCAACACCTCTTCCAACATGTCTGTCATTGACGCCATCGGTCTCGTGGGAACCCTCCTCACCACCATCGGTTTCGCTCAGTCGAACTTGCCAGACGCGAGCCCTCGCGGTGCATCTATCCGCGTTAAAGTCGGGCTTCAGAATACTACCAGCTCAGACTATGGCGGCAGAATTGCAAAGATCCAAGCCTACGACTCTAACAATGCCAAGATCGGTGATCTGTCTCGTGAGTGCTTGATATGCTCCCCATCTTTGAACAAATCATGCTGACTTCTGTACACAGCTGGAGCAGATATCCAGAGTGGCGATATCGCTGATTACACATTTGACCAGCAGAGCCCTGGCACGCAATCACAGTATATTTCATTTCTCGGCACCAACGGCGGCATCTGTCTCTCTTGGATTGTCTTGAAGAACCTCGACGGTGCTGCCGATGCCGCCTGGACAGGTGATGTGGGCTACAAATGTGGCCATGCTTGGAACTGGGGCAGGGAGGTTGCAGGACGCGACTCCAATGGCCAGCCCTACAAACCTTTCTGCACATGGATCGATGCAGACCACACAGACAACATTGACACTGGAGCTATCAAGATCGATTTCTTGGCCTACGGCGAAAAGCTTAAAGACACCATTTCTCAGGATACCGCCTGCTCGAAGACAATCTTCGCCAAAGACGCCGTGGAGATCGACGGTGTCCCAAGCAAGAAGACCAGGCGAGCTATCAGCAAAGACCGCCCTCAGTGGATGACCGATCGCCTCCTCGTCTCCTCGTTCCCATCTGACAATGCCACTATGCTCTGCCAGTCCGAGACAAGCTACGGCCCAGACGCTATTGGTTCGGACGGCTACTACTGCAACATGGCTACCCGCGAGCTGTTCCCTCTCTGCGAGATGCACAACGTTGAGGGCTGCATTAACATCGACAAGGACAACAAAGTCGTCACCAAGCGCTCTCTGGTTGCCAAACGCTCCACCGACCTCCATTACCGATCCTACACACAGGTCGACCACCTCGACGTCAATGAGGTCGATTAAATAGGTCTCGCATCCGTCCGTCTTTCATGCCGTTGAGTTCTCGGTTGGGGAGTTGTGCATGATACCTGACGCCACCCTCTTGCATTGCTTCTTGCAGTGCGCATTGTGTTCCTAGCGTTATTCGTTGCAGCTCATCCCTTCAGCATATCATCCTGGCGTTGTTCGTTGCAGTTCGTCCCTTCAGCATAGCATTCTTAGAGTTTCCTCCGTAGCAATTGAGATCTTTTCACCACTACACATGAGCATGAACCGTCCTTGTACTCTTTCTGTCCCTTTAATCTGACTGCTAACGTTAATTCCTGATAAATCGATAACTCTGTACGCCGCCTCCTTCGCTCTTCTCCCTTTGTCATAGTTTATTATACGAAGGTTCCGTCGATCCCCACTCACGCACCGTGACACATGAGAAACTACACGTCCTGTGCCATTACCCCCCTTCCCCGAAGACATGGAACACTGGCAGCTGATCACATGACATATACCATACCACCTCTACATTTGTATGTATTGCCATGGGTCATTGTACGATACGGTGTAATAGGTAATAGCGCATCATTATCGTGGAGGTATTGTAGCGACATGATGGAGACAAATTAAGAGAGAGTAGTCGATCACGCTTTTCGCAATTCACAGTAGAACACCCAATGTTTGTTCCTGTCTGGCACAGCGATTCGATGTTGAAATAGAGGCATAGAATGGGTGCCTGGATACGTAGATACTGTGGTGTAAAAAGAAAAGGTGTTAGTAGCTGTCTAATTAGTTACAAAATTTTACAAATAGAAGTATATTTAATGAAGATGATGATTAAGAAAGTGTTAATGTCCTATGCCTTATAAGATATGCTAAAAAAACTTAAGATATATATAGAGCTGTATAGCTAATAAGTAAGTAAAAAATTATCAGTAGGTTAACGAGTTAACGAGATAGCGATGGTGTGGATACTTGAAGGGTTGCCGGATCGCCGTTCCTACACTTCTCATTTTGGCGACGCTATTTGTCTTGTGCCTCCTACTACACCCACACCTGCGCGACATACTGCGTTTTTGGGAAGTGAATATCGCATCTGACATCATTTCCTGTCAGCAACAAGAAAAGTAAATCGAAAGGGCCCCACAACTCTCCAGGTGCTATCATCTTGGTGTTGTCGAACTGAGTATGTTTGCGGCCTGTTTTGGTATCTCGGGCTTCCATAGCATGGTGGCGGGTACCCGAGGCGTAGACCAAAGGGTTCGTATAAAGAGAATCAGAAAGTACACGGACCCAATCTTTCACAAAGACTTCTTTTAAGCTATACTATTCATATCTTGAGCAAACACCGTTATGCCTTTCATCCAAGACGCCGGGGCGCCAGACGGCCTTCCTGTTGTTCCCCTGTACGTGAATGGAAGCCCCCACCCCGTGGACAAAGACCGCCTATTTCCCATCGTGAATTCCGTAGAGAATAAAACTATTCACTACGCTGTATCTGCAGACCCCGACTCTGCGACACGAGCCTGCGATGCAGCATCCGAGGCCTTCAAGTCATGGCGGAAAACATCGCCTGCGCATCGTCGCTCGCTGCTTCTCAAGGCGGCGGACGTACTTGATCGCAGACGGGAGGAAATCATGGACTGGCAGGTCAGAGAGACGAGCTGCCCCAAGGAATTTGCGGCGTTCAACATAATGGCGGGCGCGATGTATGCAAGGGAGATCGCGGCCGCGACCAGTGAGATTCGAGGCACGGTATCACAGAGGCTGTCGAAGCCAGATGGGGAGGAAATCGGTGGCCTTACTATTGTTGTGCGGGAGCCGGTGGGCGTAGTACTCATCATCCCTCCGTAAGTGCTGACGACTGTCGTCATCAAGTTGGAAACGATTCACTGATGTAACACGTAGTTGGAATGGGGCAGTCATCTTGCCAGTCCGCGCAATCAGTATGGCTTTGGCGGCTGGATGTGCAATAGTCGTCAAAGCATCTGAGCTTTGCCCTCGCCTCCACAGTGTCCTTGTGGAATGCTTCGAAGAAGCCGGTATCCCTAAGGGAGTCTTGAACATCATCCAAGCGAAGAGAGAGGATGCTGTGCAAGTGGTTGAATCGATAGTATCACATAAAGCTATTCGAAAGGTCGATTTCATTGGCAGCGCTGCAGTTGGTAGCAAGATTGGCCAAGTATGCGCCAAATACCTAAAACCAATCCTGATGGAACTGGGCGGTAAGGGCCCTGCGATAATTCTAGAAGATGCAGATCTGCAAAAGGCCGCTCAACTCTGTGCTATGGGTGGTATGTATCGTCCATTCTACTACTTGACAATACTTTTGCTTATTATTTGAAGCCGTCGCCGATCATGGACAGTTGTGCTTTTCCACCGAACGGATCATCGTACACAAGAGTGTTTATGATCGCTTTGTTGCGATCCTCACGGCCATTTTCTCCAAGATTCCCGCAGCCGGCGATTCTGTTACAAGACAATCAGCAACGCATGCCTACGATGTCCTAGTAGACGCTCAAGAGAAGGGCGCAAAGTTTCTCGTCGGCGGACCTGAATACATCCGTCCGACAAGTCTAAAGCCAACCCTCGTTACAAATGTTTCGCGCGATGCTCGAATATGGGACGAAGAGACTTTTGGTCCATCCGCATCAGTGTACATTGCAGAAGACGACGACGATGCAATTGCGAAGGCCAACGACTCAGCGTACGGGTTGAACGCCGCCGTCCACAGTACGAGCTGGGAGCACGCTTACAATGTATCTAAGCAACTTGAGTACGGCCAGGTTCACATCAACAACATGACACCTTCAGATTCTCGTAAGTCAGCAACTTTACTTGGTAGAGACACCTGAAACTAATTAAGGCTTAGCCGGAGCACCGATTCGGGGAGTGAAGGGGTCTGGGTGGGGACAATCGAATTCGATTTGGGGGATCCACGAGTTCAGCATCGAGAAAACACTGTCATTCCATCCGTCGGAGGTCAACCCTCTGATTATGCCCTCATGATCAACAGATTGTTGAGATTTCTATCTTGTTGTTCCGTTTGTCTTGCTCGCAGCCAATTTCCTCTGTTCTAGCCGGTATTCTGGAAGTCGCATCCACCTATCGCTTATGAAGGAGTATAAAATGCCGGCGCAGTCGTCACCAACGCAGAGATGGACCAAACGATCGTCAGTATCTCCAGTCTTGGAGGGCAATACCTAGATGTTTCTTAGCTTTACTAAAAATGTTCTTGGGATTTGATCACTCACTCGTCCGCTGCAAGAGCGATGAATCCTCCCCAAAAGAGCCATTGCGCAATCCAAAGCAAGAACACGCTGAGGATTGCAATACAAACCAACCTCAATACTACCTTTGAAATGGTTTGTTTGTTTCGTACGGCGATAAAGAAAGTACCATATCCCATGCTCTGGCATTCACCACTGTTCAGTAATGAATCTACTTCTCGGATTGGATCGTTGTGTAGCCAGTGCCGCGCGATGTTGTCTTCCAAATCCTCCCATCTTTGGTTGAACAAACCCATCATGTTTTCCATCGTTTCCTTTCGCATGTTCGACGATGCCGTGGGTATTCGCGTCTCGTACCTCCCTAGCACGGATTTGCGTTTGCTTCTGCATGATGCTAAAATCAACAAGACTACTGCAACGATTGCAACAGCTAGCCACATCAGCGCGCCCATGTAGACTAGCAATGCTGACTTCCAAACAGAAATCCTGCTCATCCTGTCATTGTAAAGATTGTGCTCTTGGCCGTAATCGAATGTCATGTACATATAGTACCAACCTAGGGCTTGCAGAATCATCTCTCCAGTCAAGGTTGCCGCGACGACCGAAGATTCGAAGGTCTCCGGAAATCTCTGAAGAGCCAAGATAGTAGTCAACCACGAGGGTCTCGGCATCGTGCACCAAAGGAGTACGAGTTCCTGCACAGGAACAAGCTCGTATCCAGGAGTTGATTGCACGATACTCGCGTTAATCCAATTCGTAAGAAGATGAACAACAGCCATCAAGATTCCGCTGACAAGCCAATCCGATGGTATTAGCTGACTACCAAGTCTGTGGACAACGTGGTGCACTGCTTCCACTTTAATTAAGTGCAGCCCAGCGACGACCGGACCTAGGTTGATGAACAGAAGGCTCGCAAGTTTCCAGTTCAGGGAATCAGACGACTGTGTGGGAGTTAGGGAAGTCATAGGCGATGTTGAAGCCGAGCTATTTTCTTGAACAGCCTTTACGTTCCATTGCCAGGGTATTAGATCAAGGGGTATGACAGAGGCCAATTTGCGCCAGTTGTCGGGTAGGCCATGCCAGTCACTGACGTTGCCACAGAGGCTGTGAAGCCACTTCACATAATCGATCCTCGTTTCGAAGAGCTGACATGTCCCGCCGCAGTCATTGTAACTCATTCCTTTACAAAAGCATGCCCTATCCACCGAGTGTTGGACTTGGCAGAAGCCGCTGTGGTCCAGCTCACATACGTCCACGGCGCATTTATCAGGGAGTTGAGTGATGTTCGTTGGTATGTCTTCTATGCACTTCGGCCACTGCCAATCTCGTGTAGGTATGTAGGGAAAACCTGCGATGCGGGATGAATCTTTCCACTTTGCTGGGAGTGACTGTGGTCCACAGATGGCATTCATCCACAGCCGTTCTTTCGTGAGTTCCAGAGGCCCCCAGTTCCTACAGGGTTCACTGGATTCTTCGATGGTAAATACGCTGCAGAAGCATTTCTTGTCGAAGTAATCCCAGTCACCAAGGCTGCTTCGGACGAGGTCGTAGCCCGCGGTCTCTGTGTCTAGCGATATCATAGACTTCAGGGATTCACTATATTCCCATGGACGGGCTGCGTTCCCGGTATGTCTCGTGGAACCTGTGAATCCACAGGAAGCTATTGAGTAAGAGTAGTGCTCCTCGGAGGAAGAAGACACCGCAGTTTGTAGGCATGTTGGTGCGCGGTCAGTCACGTCGACAGAAGCATATCCTTCCGCGAGCGAGGCTGGCGAAAGATACAACAGCTCGTTTGTATCGCCAAGGTGAACCAGCCAGCTTCTGTGAGTCAGAGCGCGGATCCAGTTGTAAAATTGTGCTTTAGCCAGTACCGATCGGCTACAATAATCGTAGTATCTCTGGACAAAGTTGGGTGAGAACTCCTGGCTCAGACAGCTGAGTTGAGTGAGCCATTGATGGTGAGTGCAGATGACTCCGAAATGACGCGTGCATCGTCTGCCGGTGCATCTAGTCATGGCACGCAGCCATTCATCTTGGTCTTGCGATGATATACATTGCGGCATTGATGGAAGATCTTCAGGATTAACCCAGCCACCATGATTACTTTGGGTATTCCAATCCTCACTGTTGTCGAGGTCTGCACTTGTATCAGGCTGTGGAAATTTCGAAAGTTCCGTGCTGCGAGCAAGTTCGACGAGATCGGGGCCAGTGGTACGTGCAACTATGGCGTTCGCCCATAGCATTCTCCAAATAACGTGTATCCTCATTTCGGCCTGACGGGGAACGGTGTGTGTCCGTCTGTGTGCTGAACAGAAGGTTATATCAAGATGGAGCGAAGCTAGGCAGCCATGCAAGTGGTGTCCGCGGGGAATGTTGTGGAACAATCACCAGCCTATCAACGCAATGCTTGAAAATCAACGTCCACAGCCAGAAATTCGCTCTAAAATTGGTGTTTTCTCTTCTAACTTGAGCCTTTTTTGGGACGTACCTAATTATGGGTAATTTCCATCATAACGGGTAGTTTGGTGGGCACTCCGTCAATGTACGAACCCTACAGGAACGACTTGTTCGAAACACTCA
Organism: Aaosphaeria arxii CBS 175.79; assembly: GCF_010015735.1. Lineage (NCBI taxonomy): Eukaryota > Fungi > Ascomycota > Dothideomycetes > Pleosporales > Aaosphaeria > Aaosphaeria arxii. The sequence continues at coordinate 648,231 of NW_022983484.1, forward strand.
ATGTCTTATGTTTTAACATTCAACCTGAAATCGAATTACTAGAGCATCCGGTATAGTATGGCAGTGGTGACAATTGCTTGTAAGGGGGCAACCAAATGCCACATATGGCTACATCTAACACGGGGAAATATAGATACGCCAATCAACTGAGCAATCGCTATGGAAGACGCCCCTCCAATGAGTTTCATGAGCTTAAGGGATTCCAGAAATGAATGTTGTTCTGCAGAATCAACCAGTTTCCTCTGGCTTCATCCCTCCTGTGAACAGGCTTGTGACAACGAAGAGTCTTCCCCAGAAACACCCAAAATACAGAATGAGTGATACCAGATCGTCCTCTTCGTTATTTCTCGACACATTGTGCATCTTAAATGAACGGGACCATGCATGGTTGGAATGTAGGATGGGCCGTGATATGCTTGGCTATCCGATAAGGCCACTTTCGATTTTATCATCTTTGGGTCCAACGCCAATTAATAGCATCATAAACCAAGTGACTTACATAGTGAAAGGTAGAGGCATTGTAATCCTTTTAACATCGCTGATAGTTGGTGAAAAGCTTGCACCGCACCTGCCATGGTTGTGAGTATTTAACGCAATGGAACCACATAGAACAAGTCCACACATTTCCATCCTATTATTAGCCTCAAGAGCAACGTACAATTCATCAATGACACATCTAAATTAAGAATTTAAACAAAAATGGCACCTAATGCGGCGCTACGCAGCAAGGATGAAGTCTTGCTGGAACACTATGGCACGACCGATTGGGACCAAATAATCCGCGCGGGAGATCATGCCCGCCCTGTTCCACTCCCCAACCAATGGTATAAAATGGAACTGCCCTACGAGGCCCCCAACTGCCCCCGCATACCGTCCATTGAGGAAATCAATAAGGAGTTGGAGCCATTTGCACGATCCTGGGCCGGTGGGTATACATGTCGCATTGACAATTTCCTAGTGAAAAAGGGCTATCACCCTGGCATCATCCAAGAAGCAGAAACCATGTTGTTTTTGCAGAACATACGAGGTATGCGTGTGCCCAAAGTGTATACAGCCTTCCGTAGTTTTGACGAGACGTACCAGTGCGACGCGTATTTCTTCGTCGCAAAAATCGTCAAAGGAGAAGTCTTGGACTTGGCAAAATGGATGGGATTCAACGAACAGGTCAAACAACTTATCGGCTCTAAGATCGCTACACAATTTAAAATCATGCGATCAATTCCCTCGGAAGGGTTCTATGGTACAGTTCAGCATGGATCCTGGCCACATTACACGCACGGTCTTTGTTCACGATACAAGAAACCATGCGGTCCTTATGAGAGCTACGATGAGTTTTTTTCCGCATTATTCGAATGTGCAGAGCTTCGCGCGGCGGATACGTGCAGAGTAAAAAAATTCCTTGAGAGAGACATTAAATGGCTATCGGACTTCAAAAAAGCCATTGGAGAAAGTCAGAACAGTCAACCTGTCTTCACTCATATGAACCCTTCGTTTGAGAACGTGGTCGTTAATCCGAAGTTTGATCCCTCTGGGGTTATAGTCGACTGGAAGGTGACCTTGCTGAATTGGGATTGTGCCGGGTGGTGGCCTGCCTACATGCAGATCATCCAGTTGAGGGATTCGATCGTTTTAGACAGCGAAAGACAGGTGCAAGAAGTGGAACTTTTCCTGGAACAGGTGATGCCTCATTGGAAAAAGCAGTTTTCCAATGAAGTAAAGGTCATGCGGGAGATCAATCACTATAGCTTCTTCTGCTAGATGCCACGAGCACAGTTGGTGCCTCTGCACACTCTGTCACGCAATAGCAGAGTTGTGTGAGCGAATGAGATGATTTGATACTAGGTAGAATAGATGATACTTGATTCTGCACAAATATACAGCATTGTTTTGCGTGACCAGTTCTGCATGCAAAAGGCAAATCAGACACTATATCTACGCACTGTAGTAAAATTGTCAGGTTTCACGCTCCAGTGTGACGTTGAGCAAAGGGATACAAAGAAAGAGACATCTATAAAGATTGAGATAATCTGTATAAGGGTCGAGCCACCGATCGCTAGGATCAAAAACTCTCCCCTTCTATGAACTCCGCACCAAATGAAAACACACTGAACACAAAAGTCTTCCTTCTGTGAATTCCGCACCAAATGAAAACCCACTGAACACAAAAGTCTTCCTTCTATGACATTGCCCCGGATGAAAACACACTGGGAACCATCGCACAAAGGAATCTGATCACATCATCCAAGCCCTTTTCAATCCAAGCGCTGGGCTAGAAGCTCAACCACCGCGCAAACACTGAGCCAGTATCCACCAAGCTTGCCAAGTCGTGTCGGATGCCAGCACTCCTGAAGAGAAAGCGCCCTATCCCTCTCATGACGCAAGATCTCATACGAAGTTCCTTCGATTCGCCTCCCAAGGGGGGCAGTGATTGGCGTGCAATTCAACGAGCAAGGCCCTTACCCACGTAATGAAGGCTGCGTGTGGGTTGGCTGGATTAGCCAGGACCGGAATACCGTTGGCAATGGCATCGAATTGCGTGGGGTCTGGGTAGAAACCCAACTCTCGAACGGTGAAAGGAACAGGGGCCCCAATGTAGGAGCTCATCGTGCCATTCGTTCCATCCACTTCGAACTATCTACATTGAACAAGCCGAATGTTGCTGTCCAAATTGATGCATAGTCGAAGGCCGTGTCCATTGCTGAAGCGGATCGAGACAAGCTGCCTTCGAAAGCCTGCTTCAGCTGGAGCTGGCGATGTGGTTGATGTGTTCATTATTGCGGGTTTTCTTTGAGTGGTTTGTGTGATTGATAGATAGGAGTGGTTGCGAATCCCTGAAAGGTGCTTCTGAGGAACTTCAGAGAGGTGAAGGGGAATGCAAAAGTACGGTGGACTTGCGAACCGACAAAGTTGTAGGTGAATAGCGATTTGCAAAAGTAAAGTGGACTTGCGAACGGCAGAGTTGCAGTTGAGCTGTGGAATGCGAAAGGGTAGGTGTTGACTACGGTCATTATATAGAAGATTCCTGTTGCTAGAACCACCATTGCGCTGGGTTGTTGCCTCACAAACAAGAAATCATGGACGGGTAGAGACATCCTACATTCTGTGACGTGCTCATTGCTTGCTGCTGTACGTGACCCAAAGCGCTCATATTCTCTTTGTTCTGATATCGGCAAACATACCATGAATGCTGGATTGAGGCATCACTATTTGCTGTGTATCGACGAGACAACGTCTTATGTCTTGATCTGCACACATGGTGCATACGGCGTGTTTGCTTACAGCCTGATCTCTGGCAGAGTGACGATGTGCAGACGATTTGAGACATGGGCGTTACAAAATGATAGGTATCAAAAATTAGAGACTAGATTAGTCCGCGAGGCAGCTAGACTTCTGCATCCCTAAACTGGATATCCAGGAGGTTATATCTCGTTCATTATTGAAGCCTATGTCGGTGCATTGCGACGAGAACAAGACTAACCCAATTTGAGACTTTAATTGATTAACGCGTGCACGCGTCGCGCCAAGATCGACTATACGCGCTTCCCTCGCCAACCCCATTTTCACCCCTCCTGCCCTTGAACAACACGGCATTGCGACAACACACTTCTTTGAGATACCCCACATATCCTCCATTTTCGCGATTCTACGAGCGCAGCATTTTTGCGTTGAATAGGTCGCCTCCAAGAGCACTAAACCCTTTGCATATTCTGCGTAATGGCGGATTCTCTCCGCGATGAGGAGAAAAAGCAACGTCTGAGGCTCGTCGAAGAATTCCTCCTTCCTCGTATGTTCAAAAAATCTATGTAATCAGGGACCATTTATGCTAACAATCGGTAGAGGATGTGTCTGCGCGAAGGTAATCAGCTTCCCTTTACTCTAGTTGCACGCGACAGTTCTGATCAATGCAGTTACCAACCAGACATACTGGTTATGCTGAACCGGGGATTAAAGCGGCTCACAGTAAGCTTGGATGAGATAAGAGCACACAATAGGGATCTTGCAGATGGGTAGGATACAAAGGCAGAGAATCTACTAGGATTCCCGTGTTAATTCATTGCAGTCTGCTCAACGATCCATTTAATTTCACCGAATCCTTCGATATGGCCCTCAAGGAAGTCATCAAGGCCCTTCCCGGTCGACCAGCGCACGAAACCGATAAAGACGCCGTATACTACTGTGCCTACATTGGCAGCTTTGGCGAGTTCTCATGCAATCCGCGCACTCTGAGCTCACATCAGCTCAATCACATGGTGTCAATGGAGGGAATCGTTACCAAGACATCTCTTGTCCGGCCAAAGGTTGTCAGAAGTGTGCATTATAGTGAAACCAATCAGAAGTTTCATTACCGCGACTATCGCGATCAGACGACGACCATGGGTGCAGCAAGCACAAGCGTATACCCTACAGAGGATGAGGATGGCAATCCTGTAAGTGATTCCTCTGGGACATGATGGAGAATCTGCTAATTAGTTTGAAGCTGGTTACAGAATATGGCTTCAGCACCTATCGGGATCATCAAACTATCTCGATTCAAGAAATGCCGGAGCGCGCCCCCGCCGGTCAACTACCAAGGTCGGTCGATGTGATCCTAGATGATGACTTGGTGGATCGGGTTAAGCCCGGTGACAGGATCCAGCTCGTCGGAATCTATAGGTCTTTAGGAAATCGGAATGCCTCGTCTGGTAGCGCCACCTTCCGTACCTTGATCCTTGCGAATAACATAATCTTGCTGTCTTCCAAGTCGGGCGGTGGCATAGCGCAGGCAACAATCACTGACACTGACATTCGCAACATCAACAAAGTTGCTAAGAATAAGCGAGTTTTCGACCTCTTGTCACAGTCGCTTGCGCCTTCAATATACGGCCATGACTACATCAAGAAGGCTATCTTGCTTCTATTGCTCGGTGGTCAAGAGAAGAACCTGGATAATGGAACCCATCTCAGGGGAGACATCAATATCCTCATGGTCGGAGACCCCTCGACGGCAAAGTCCCAACTACTTCGCTTTGTTCTAAATACTGCTCCTCTTGCAATCGCCACGACAGGTCGGGGATCTTCTGGTGTTGGTTTGACAGCAGCCGTCACCTCAGACAAAGAGACCGGTGAACGTCGCTTGGAGGCCGGTGCCATGGTCCTTGGTGACCGTGGAGTTGTGTGCATCGATGAGTTCGATAAGATGTCAGATGTTGATCGCGTGGCCATTCACGAAGTCATGGAGCAGCAGACTGTTACCATTGCAAAGGCTGGTATCCACACGTCGCTGAATGCACGATGCAGTGTCATTGCAGCCGCCAATCCGATATTTGGCCAGTACGACATCCACAAAGACCCGCACAGGAACATTGCCTTACCTGACTCGCTCCTTTCCCGTTTTGATCTGCTGTTCGTTGTTACCGACGACATCGAAGATGCCCGTGACAGACAGGTCTCTGAACATGTCCTCCGAATGCACCGTTACCGGCAACCTGGGGCAGAAGATGGTGCTCCAGTCCGCGAGGAAGGTGCCCAGATGCTAGGTGTTGGCCTAGAGAACGACACAGACAACAACCGCCCCACGGAGGTATACGAAAAGTTCAATCCAATGCTCCACTCTGGCGTGACTGTCACAGTGGGTCGTGGTGCCTCTCGTAGGACAGAAGTTATCAGCATTCCTTTCATCAAGAAGTATATCCAGTACGCGAAGCGGGAAAAGCCTATTCTGACCAAAGGAGCTGCCGATCATGTCGTCGGGGCCTACTCTGCTCTCCGCAATGATGAGCTCGACTCTGGTACACGCCGTACATCGCCCATCACAGCACGTACACTAGAAACACTCATTCGTCTTTCGACCGCTCACGCCAAAGCCCGTCTTTCCAAACGGGTCGAGCAGAAGGATGCCGAAATAGCAGAGCAAATATTACGCTTTGCCCTTTTCAAAGAAGTAGTTGAGTCTCACAAGAGCAAGCGTAGGCGGACGACGCGGGATCCTGATGCGATGTCTACCGACGACGATAGCTCCGACGATAACGAGGACGGCGACGAAGAGGAGCAGACTGCACCTCCTCGCCGAACCGGAGGACCGAGCACTCGGAGTCAGCGTCCAAGCACGACTCAAACACCCGCTAACGACGATAACGAAGATCCAGAGGCTGAGGAAGATGACGAACTCTACCGTAGCACACCACGCTCGCAACGAACAACGCAACGAAGTGGCGTGTCCAAGCCCTCCGGCCGTGACAGCATTGCAACTCCCTCCCAAGCACCATCGTCACGCCCTGCGTCCCAACTTCCCCCAACGCAGTCTTCACAGTCTCAAGAAACCCAATCAGAAGACATCACACCCCAGCGACTTCAGGTGTTCCAAACCGCCCTAGGCCAGCTCATCGACGGTCCACTGTTCGCAAACGATGCAGCAGACTTAGAGCCACTCATCGCTGCAGTCAATGCCCGACTCGGCAGCGGGCCCGGCCGCGAGAGATTCGACACGGCGGAAGCAGAGAAAGCTCTCGAGACACTGAGTGACAGGAACAAAATCATGTACAGCGACGGCATCATCTACAAGATATAATCTACCCAGACCCCTCTTTCCCTCTTTCTCCACCGCCCAACTTACCAACCGTCCACTTTCACCACGCACTACATAGCAGAGATCACGAAACTCGATGTAATTAGGTAGATAGCTTTCATTGAAGACAGGATATACACGCACATGCCTCTTTTCCCCTTCTCCCTCCCTCTCCCCTCCTCTCCTAATCCTCTTGCCACACGACAAAGCATCTTCCCCCTCCCGCCCGCCCGCTAACCACGCCCACGAATGCCACACCAGACCACACCAGACCTCAGACCCGTCCATCATCCTCCTTACGTAGTCCATCCGCGATTAACCCTCCCATACCCCATCTCCACCACTACACGAGAGACGATGTTCGTACATACACCCACTCACACTACGCAGATAGCCTATGCGTCTTGTCTGCTGTCTCACTCGGCTCGCATTTCACTCTTTGGCTTATGTTTTCCCTTAGCGGTGTTTTTCTTATATTTACTCTTGGAAAATCTGGGGTGAGGGCGAGGGTGAGGGAAGGAATTCAGTGAGACTATCACGGGAAGGGATTGATATGGAGCGGAGGAACGAAGAGGAGGAGGAAGTCAGCAGGATTGCTATTCACATATACGATTCATCTACTCTGACCACTACTACTACAACCACAATCGCATATCAATGTCTCACCGACAGAGACCCGCTGTCCCCAGTCCCGCCAGGCTCAAACACCTCGAGCAGCTGCTCGCCCTCTGGCCCCGTCAGCCACCCGTCGAGCAGGTCCTCCGCGCCCTTGACGACCGCGTCGTCGATGCCCTGCTCGATGACGAGGCCCTCGCTGAACGCGATGCGCGTCAGCGTGACGAGGAATTTGTGGTGCCCGCCGGGCACGAGCGCGAGCCGCTCGTTTATGAAGGTTGAGTAGTCGTGTGGGGAGGAGGAGGGGGGTTTATTGGCGGCGGCGGTGTGGGGGTGCGAGGTTATGAGGTTGTAGATTAGGGTGAAGGTTGTGTTAAGGGTTTTCGTCGTGAGGGCGTGGGTGGGGGAGGTAGGGGCGGAGTAGAGGGTCGAGAGTTGGGCGTGGAGGAAGGTGATGAGGCGGGGGAGAAGGAGCGGGTTGGTGAGGAGGCGGTGAGTGCCGTGGGGGAGGATCGAGAAGTGGGTGAGGAGGTTGATGACTTGGAGGCGGAATGTGAGGGTCTGCGAGGGGGTGTAGGTGTGGGTTGAGGTTGGAGATTGGGATGGGGATGTGGTTGGGTCGGGGATGGTGGAGAGTGAGGCGTCGAGCATGGAGGTTAGGCGCTCGAGAAGCTCGTTCTCCCGGCGCTCTTGTCGTTCGGAGATGATCTGTTCGTGGGATGGGGATGTTGCTGGTGGGTGGATGGCGCCGAGGGAGGTTGGGAGGGCGGAGGTGCTGAGAATACGAAGCATGGTCTGAACGGTTGGGAGGGGCTGGCGGCTTCTCACGATGACGAGGATGAAGTCGAAGGATATGAGTTGCCAGACGTGGGTAATTGCTTCCGGGGAAGAAACGCAGGCGGAGACGATTGCGTAGAGGAGGTCAAGACAGTCGAGTGCATCGATTGAGGCAGTTATCTTGCGCTGCGCCGGCGAGAAGAGCTCATCCACGCTTCCATAAAGACCCGCATCAGCAATGGGGATAGAGACTAAGTCTACAGACTTCATGATGAGAGGAACAACCGTATCGCATATGGCGACCGCGGTCGAAGATGGCTCGCATGCCAAGATGAAATGTAGCGCATCCAGGTACAAGAAGATGGGCTCATAGTATGCCTCGTCCAAGCTCCTTTCCCATAGAGACAGAAATATATGGCATATTTTGATGGCGAGCGTCCGGACGTCATGTTCTAGACTGCAGGCCAACAAGTCATCGTACACGATCGAAGACAGCTGCTTGCCAGGCTCGGACGGGAAAGCATACTTTGTCATAGCTTCAAGAACTCGATCTTTGCCGTTTGACGATCGATTATTCACTAGTCGTTGGAGAAGCTGGAATCGATGATCTTCTCGCTGCAGATTGGTCCTCAATATTGCTTCCCCCTTCTCATTGGGCTCGAACGGAGAGGCCGCGTTGGCTCTTTGTCGCGGTTCGCTCAATTGCAATGCAGGAATAGGACTTTGATCGGTTACATTCCTTTTCCGCTTATTTGCTTGCCTTGGTGTAGCTGGTTTGGACTTTGCGCGAGTCTTGCTGGGGGATGCCAGGGCCATATCCTCGTCTCCAAACCCGTCCCCGAAGCCGCCCTGGGCGGAGATACTCTTCTGGCGTCTTTTTGGGGTATTCGATGGGCTCATCACCGGATGCTGTTTCGGCCTGATCGATACATGACTCTTTTGGACTCTCGTGGCCTTGTCTGCCATCTTGTCGTGCTCCGCAAACATAACGTTTGTCTGCACCTGCTCGTTCTGCTGCTTGAGCCTTTGTATCTCATCCCGGTGTTTCTTGAGCGCATCGTCGTTGCTTTGGCGCAGCTCGCGTACGGACTGGTCGTGTTCGCGGGCGACAGTGTTCAGTCTCCGTCGTAGAGTCGCAGCCTCGCCGGCGGTCTTTTGCGCATTGGACTTCTCGCTTTGTAGGTCTCGGTTCAGACGAGCTTTCTCTTGCTCCAACTACGAGGCTTAGGACCTATGTTCGTTTGGAATACATGTTGAATGACCTACCTTCTTGACACGGAGGAGCAATTGTTGTGGGTCGACCTGGGAGCGCCGGGGCTGTTGCTCGTCAATGTCCATGGAATCGTTCTGCGATGGATTGTCCTGCGCATAATCGTTGTGAGCGTAGACGTGATCGAAGCGTGCACGCGACGGTTGAGAAGGGGCATTGGCCCATGACTGTTGTCGAGGGATTCCATTTTGATCTCTGAGGTCAATCAACTCGTCCTCATCCTCCTCGCCGTAGTTGGACTCGACAGGCGCGTTGAACGGAGCGGGTTGAGCCTGGGTGGCGCGAATGGCTGTGAACTCCAGCTCTTGCAGGGCATCGTCGGGGAGGTCGTCGAAACCATCATCGTCGAAGTCGAAGTCGTCATCGTGGCGGTCCATGTGCGTGTTTCTGTTTGTGTTCATGAATGTTGGCGGGACGGTTGCCATGCGCTTAGGTCCGTTTCCGTGTCCGGATGCGGGCCGAGCAACATGTCTTTTGAGGGGTACAACACGGCACAACACAGTATAGTTCAGTATGTACAACTGGTGTGCATTTCAGGACGCGTGGTTCGTCCGTTCACGTGTAGTCTCTCAAGGGTGGCTGTGCGATGTTTGGAGTAAATGTTCGTCCGTCCGTTGTTATCAACATCATTTTGTTTTATTACTTACTTCTGTATTCTACCTCGAGGCTTTGTAGTCGCGTCGTCCAATAGTGACCAGGGTAGAGGAAGGTCGGCATTTCTTAACTCCGATGCGATGAGACTAAGACAGGATAATACTAGTGCCTTCGCAGATAGTCAAGTTCACATGCGTCCATGCACGCATGCGGTAGCAATCAAAACATGTATATACAAGGTGCATAGTGAATAAATGACAGTGAAGTAAATCGAGAAACAAACAGAGGAATGGGCCAAATAGAAAGAATGCGCAGTGATCGAAATATATAGAGGGAGCGAGAATGTTCTTACAAGATAGATGTCATCACATACGGTAGTTACTCGTAGTTAGAGAGAAGAGTGGCACAGTAGGTAGGTTTTAATTGGGTTTAGGGCCAGGCTTAAGCGGAGTGACGTCTCTCCGCCGACAAGAAGAAATCATCAGGACATGACAGGACAGGGCAGGACAGGGACGAACATTACAGCTACCTCCTACCTAATCAACTATTACCACCACCAAACGTCCAACTCCCCCTCTTCCTCATCCTCCTCCCCTCATCTATCCTCCCCCTCACCACTCCTACAATACAACAACCCCCTTAAGCTCCTTCTATTCTGTCGCCGTTTCTTCACATCGTCAATCTCCACTTGCGCGCGTCACTGACCCTCATCCTTCGATCCCCCTTGACGTCCGAATCCGCCGCGCGTTGTCCGCATCAACCCTCCATCTTTGACAGCGCATCACAGCACCCTCATCACCACCTTTCGCACTCGCACTTGCTTCCTACATACGAACACACGCACATAGATCATGCCTCGACCAAACAAAGACGTCAAATTTCGGCATAGGGGTGGCGCCGGCACCAACGGAAAGCCTCGTAGGCCAAGCACCAGCATGTCTGAGATCAGCGAGAATGCTTCAGAGCCTGGCAGTCCTACCCGCAACGGCGCAGTAGAGGAACCTCCGGTGAGACACCCGACTATTCTGCCCAAGGGCAGCCGCACCCTCCTCTCTACAGATATCTAACATGCGACTAGGCGCCTTCGCAACCCCCACCGCAGACAGAGTATGAGAAGAAAAAGGCCAACTTCATCACCCGCACGGTGTGGACCCTCCTCATGATTGCTGGTTTCTTCTGGCTGTTATTCGCCGGGCACATCTACATCATCATTATCATTACCGCCGTTCAAATAATATCTTTCAAGGAAGTAATCGCAATTTCCAATGTTCCTAGCCGAGCTCGGAGTCTCCGCTTCACAAAATCCCTGAATTGGTACTTCCTAGGCACCACCATGTACTTCCTCTACGGCGAGAGCGTTATTTACTACTTCAAACATATTCTACTGGTCGATAGGATTCTTCTTCCACTCACGACTCACCATAGATTCATCAGTTTCATGCTGTACATAATCGGTAAGTCGGTTCAGAAATTCCCCAGGGAGGTGCTGCGGCTAACACATCCCAGGATTCATCTTCTTCGTTAGCTCTCTCCAGAAGGGTCACTATAAATTCCAATTCACCCAGTTCGCCTGGACCCACATGGCACTGTTCCTCATCGTTGGCCAGGCTCACTTCGTCATTAACAACATTTTCGAGGGAATGATTTGGTTCTTCCTACCCGTTGCCATGGTCATTACAAACGACATCTTCGCATACCTCTGTGGAATCACCTTTGGCCGTACGCCTCTGATCAAGATCTCCCCCAAGAAGACATGGGAGGGTTTCCTCGGTGCCTGGTTCTTCACCATCATCTTCGGCGTAGGTATCACGCATGTCATGATTCGCTACAAGTACTTTATCTGCCCTGTCAACGATCTCGGTGCCAACCTCTGGTCTGGTTTGGAGTGCCAAATCAACCCCGTCTTCATCCCGCAAACCTACTCACTACCCGTGGCCCTCCCGGAGTGGACACATCTTCCTACCCAACTCACGATTACCCCGGTTCAGTTCCACGTTCTCGTACTCGCTACTTTCGCCTCATTGGTTGCTCCCTTCGGTGGATTCTTTGCCTCCGGTCTCAAGCGTACCTTCAAGATCAAGGATTTCGGCGACTCCATTCCTGGCCATGGTGGCATGACTGACCGCATGGATTGCCAATTCATCATGGGATCCATTGCTTTCATGTATTACTCCAGCTTTATTGCCATCCACAAGACTAGCGTCGGTGGGGTCATTGAATCTGCCATTACTGGATTGACCCTCGAGGAACAAATGGAGGTCGTCCAGATCTTAAGCAAACACCTAGTCAACCAAGAAATCATCCCACCTCAAGTATGCCAATGTCTATCTGATTTCTTTAAAACAACGCTAATCAACATGTCAGGTCCTTGACTACCTCTCCACCCAACTGAAGAGGAGATGATGACGATCTTAAAAGTGTTATGTAGCATATTGGGTCCACATGACGGTTTTCGATTCTTGTAGCGCACCACAGCGGCGGCGTTCCGCTATTACTTGGGATCAAGTATAATGCATGTCGTCTCCTTGGCCGGCCTTTTCCTTTACAACCGGACGCTCGTGTCAGTGTATATACCCTACACTCCTCTCTTTTGCTAGAGAACCATTTTTTATGTAATATGTCTTCTTATGCCGGAACTAGACCCTGGGTCAGTCGAGGCCGCGTACTAGTCTTGCGACTTTTTCCTTTCTGGCTTTCATATAATTTTATTTTCTTTTTCGGGTTCAACGACCGAACAGGTCTAGGGGAAAAGGCCAATTGGGGTCATCCAAAATTATCTTGTCAGCTATAGTTCAAGATTATGAGTAGTCGCTAAATAGTAATCCAAATTATCCGTCATGATCTTGTCTTGGCAACAGTGGAGTGGGTAGTGACGCACAGACCATCTCGAACCTCAATTCCTGAACTTTTGTCAGAAACAATTCGAGATCTAACAATACAGTTATGCCTCCGCCAACGCTCGTGAATGACGCCCTCTGGAGGTGTCTATGTCCCAAGTTTCAGTCACCTACAGCTCTCCGCAACTTTTCCCGCGCCCAATCATGCCTTGTCGCTCGCAATGGACATACTCAGCGTCCCACTACGTTTCGCGCAACATCAAGATCGCAAATCCGCCATGTCAATATCTCCGCTCCCTCCAGGCTTGATACCAACGACCTCAGCTTCGGAAACCACCGTTCTCCCGTCAGCTCAATATCCAAGCGCTCTGCCAAACCAGATGCCCCCTCGTTGGTACACCTTCCCACAAATGCACTGTACGACAGACTACGCCGCGACGGGGCAGCCGGCCGCTACAACGAAGTGATGAACATCGTCAAGATCCTCCTAAAAGACCGACGAGAGCGCCCAAACGTCCGCATGTACTCCGCAATCCTACACAGCTTCGCAAACTGCCAGGAAGGCACCGCAGGTAAGATCAGGAAGGTCATGGAGGAGATGGTGGAGTCTGGTGTAGATCTGGACGTAGGCGCTTGCCACAATGCTCTCGAGGCGCTTGCCGTCCATCCTGATTATATCTTGAGGGAGGAGGTGCTGTCGTACATGAAGGAGCGGTGGTTTTCGCTGAACGACCGGGGGCATAACATGGTTGCTGCTGGACTGCTGAGGGATAGATTGTTCGAGCAGGCAATCGAGAAGATTGAGGACATGGTGAGGCAGCGGATCAGCGTGCACGATTGGTTGTGGGATAAGGCGGTTTGGTTTTTTTTGGATTATGGGGAGGTGGATGAGGCGTGGCAGTTGATGCTCCTTCGACAGCAGTCCGCGACGGGGAAGAAGGATTTTTCGAAGACTCTGTTGACTCATTTCCTCGATGTTGCGGCGAGATTGTGTCATGTAAGTTTGGTTGGGTTGCCTTTGCGCTAATTTGAATGTGCTAATAATGTATAGGTCGAGGGCGTCAATAGCATTTGGACGACGCAGGTTATCCCGAATTACATCAAGCCTGCAACAGGAACATGCCTCGACATCCTCAACCTGGCCTCCCGAACTGGAAACGTCCAACTTGCGACAGACGTCTTCCGTCTCCTGACGGAGCGCAAAACAATCTTCACATCCCACCACTACGAAATGCTCCTAGAAACGTACCTCAACGACAAAGATCTCCCGGCCGCCCTCTCCGTAATCCTAATCATGTCTTCTAGCGGCATCAAGATCGACGAAAGCAGCATTCACCCCCTCTTCACCCACCTCCGCTCATCCCCGACCCTCCCCCTCGAAGCCGTCTCGCTCCTCCAACGCGAATCCAACGCCGGAAAACACATCCCAACCGCCGCCCTCAACTCTTGCATCCAAGCCTCAATCCACCACTCCAACCTCGAAGAAGCCCTCGACATCTACAAAATCATCCACACCATCTCCCGCGGCGGCCCCACAACCCAAACCTTCAACATCCTCTTCCAAGGCTGCCACAAGGCCCGCCGCAAGGAACTCGCCATGTACCTCGCATCCGAGATGGTCGAGCGCGGCATCGCGCCCGACGCCATGACATACGACCGCCTCATCCTCGTCTGCTGCAACGCCTCCGACGACCCCGAGGACGCCTTCGCGTACTACGAGGAGATGCGGTCCTCCGGCCACGTGCCCCGCCGCGGCTGCTTCGAGATCCTGATTGATAAGGGGGTTGAGGTTGGCGACGCGCGGACCCCGCATGTGCTACGGGATATGCGGGACTGCGGGTTCGCGCCTAAGAAGGAACTTGTGAGGAGCGTGGCGAATCGGTTCGTTAATGCGAGGGACGGGGAGCGGGAGGATGTGGTGCGGGAGGATGGGTTTTAGTTGATTGAGGTGTTACACTAGACGTGCGCATGGGATGTAGGTAGTTGAATGTATATGACAACAATGTCAAGACATCAAACCATGGTCCGTGTGGTGATCAAACCATTCTCCTGTTCCCAAGAGTGAGTGAAAGAGAAAATAAAAATAATCACACTTATGTTCATCATTGATTCACATAATTCGTCATTAGATATCTAATATCCCTTATACAGATCCTCCTCCTCCCAATCCATCCATAAAAACGAGTGTCCTTCCAGTTCTTCCATATAACATTTCTCGTTTGCCCTGGGTGAAATCTGCAGATGAAAAGCAAAGATATATTTGTCTCAATACGATCTGTTAATTTCTTTTATCTGTTTAAGCGTACTTTGAGGGCCTAATTTCTTTGATGTAGCTGGTGTACACTAGATCTTATGCTGGCAGGGACATTTACTCGAGATTGATGGGCTCGAAGTTTTGATGGGAGAATGGTGTTCCGCGAATGGCCGGACGAATTAGGCCTTTGAGTGGGAATCCTGATTGCAATGTGTTTATGGGATACAGTTGTGGGTGTAGCGGCCTGAGTTGACCGAGGTATTAGGGTCGGCTATTACATCGATTGGAAGTTACATAAGATGAGGGATGGGATGTTGTGTGCTAATATGCAGAGCTGCCTGTTGAACTCCAAACACCAGGGATATACAGTCTTGATTAAAGCTACTATACACTGTCATTCTTCCCAGAAATGCCTTCCTCGCTATTGCGATGTTTTCCAACAAATTTCCGCCCAATGCTATCGCGTAAACGCTTCACTGACAAACAGCGGCACCTTCTTCTTATCATCGATGTACATACCGATATAAAACATCTTCTCATTAAGCTTTAACGACGGATCCTCGTCCTCCTCCCCCGCCTTCGCCTCCTCCGTTTTCAGCAGCGCCTCCGCGTCCTCCAACGCCGCCAGAAGCTCGCCCGCCAGCCCGATCCCCATCTCCTTCGAAATCGAATCCAACCGCTTCGCCAACCTGATCCTATACTTCCTCGGTGTTTGGGGTGCCGCGAGCGCCGCCTGCATGCAGCACAATTGCATATACGCCCGGTACAGCGTACCGGTCAATCTGATGGGGAACCTGTTCCCGGAACTATCGACCTCGCCCAGGCCGTACGGGACGTGCTCGTAGATCTGGACCGCGCGCGTCGCGATGCTGGCGTCCCACTCTGTGCGAAGTCTCTCAGGATCGATGTGCAAGGCGTCGCACTGTTTGGCGTCGAGGAAGGGCAGGGCTTCGAGGAGGGCCTGTAGGAGGTAGATCTCGGTTGCGCGGCAGAGGTTGCCGAGGATGGACCAGGTGATGCTGAAGTACGTTGCTACTTGGGGGTCGGTCTCCTCGCGGCGCTTGCCGGTTATCGAGGAGACGTCTTGCTGGACGAGGTTGAGGAGGGGGTATGTGGGGTTTTGGTTTCTGGCGGGAGCGGCGTTGGCTGGGTGGGGTCCGTAATCTTCTCGTTCTTTCTTGATGGGGATGGTGCGGAGTTGTACATCGCGGGGTGGTTGTTGAGCCGCACTGGGTTCTGGCGGCTGTGAACGCACGGTTGGGGAAGATGACGGTACTTCACGGGGCGTGGTCTCTTTGTTGGCTGTATCATCACCGGGTCCTTGCATCCGCGGTTTTGGAGTTTTGCTTGTATGTGGAGATTTTGGTTTTGCCTTGCGGCTCTCTGACGGCCTGGTTCGATGTCGAGCCTGTCGGAATACCCGTGGTGCATATTGCTTGAGATCCGCGTCTTTAGAAGTCGCCCCCTCTGCGCGCAGGCGATTCTGTTTAGACAGCTCCGCTGCGAATTCCAGTCCCTGGGCGAATGTTTCGGATATCTGCAGCCGATCCTTTTTCCTCGCGCGTAGCAGGTCGTCCAGCTTCTTCAGGTAAACGCTTACGTCGTGCATGAGCATGATCTGGTTCACTATCGGGCTGACTGGGAATCGATCCCGCAGCCACGTCGGCGCTTCGTCCAGGACTTGGCCATTGCGGTGAAAAAGAGACCCGTTAAGCTGCTCGGAATAGATGACGATGAATAAGTTACGGCCAGCCTGGGTGTCGAGTTGCTCGGGGCCACGAAGTCGTAGGATGGCTAGGCGACCCTTCCCGTGAGATTGCAAGGGGGAGATCTGGCCTGGCTCGCGATCAAAGCAAATGACCTGGGTGTATGACGGTCAGTGACTACTTACTTATAAATGTAGTCGAAATTCAGCGGCTTTCGATACGGCGATCAAGTAGTATGCGATTTTAGGCATGGGGAAAGAAATAGCATGGAAAGGTTACTGCGGGAGCTAAGACTGACCTCGTAGAGAGCCATAAGATAGACCGTGACAAGTGTGGCGTCGTGCTTACGAGCCACTGGGTCCTTTAAGATTTCAGTCATGGACCTGAGCGCGCGACCATAATGGCGGCGCGCCTCTTGCATCAAATCATGGCGACGCTGCTGTTTGGCTACATTGACAAGCGCCACAGCCGGCAGCACGCTATTAATGCACTGCGAAATAGCCTGCGAGCCGTAATAAGGCTCGACGAAATTCAAGAAGTTGACCGTGTTGGCCCTGAACCCGTAGTCCTGGTAGAACCGTTCAATGGCGTACAACTCCGGCCGTACCTGCAGCCCTACCATGCCATCCGAAGAAGGCAGTACTGTGGAGGGATGATTCAAGAGTAGTTCACGTTCCTGTTGCTCATTTCGTCGATTCTGCACCCGTTCGACGCGCTGTGCAACGGTCTTCTTCGCCCATGATTCCTGGGGTCGAATCACGGTCGACCATTCATCCCTCCACTCGCAATCCACATTCAATTTGACGCACCGTTTGCAATCAGGACGTGTTTCGTCACACTTTCGATTGTACGTTTAGCAATTGATAAAAGAGGTATGCATCGCGAAGGCGTGGATTGCTTACCTTAATTCGTCGCCGCCTACATGTGAGGCATCCTCTCGAGGGCCGGCCTGTGTTCACCATGCCAATTGTTTAATTATTTTTTAGACGCCAACAGGTTTTAGAGTATTTAAAACATGATGATATCTCTCAATTGATGGTCGAAGCTGGCTGCCACCCTACACATTCAAGATGCATCGTTGAAACAAGCTCGCATCGCTAACCAGAAATGGTTTGGTGCATCGAATAGTTCCTGAACCTGAATCCGTCGTGGGCAGACGGGGCGTATATATGCTGTCAGAGAAATGCCTCGCTAGACATATCTTCTCAGCTCGGAACCCTTTTAATGTCCTTTTGTCAATGTCCTTTTGTACAACGATAAACACCTTTGGCTCGTACCAGAACTCGGTGAGTCATTCCATGTATACATACTGCCAATAGTTGGATTATCTATTGACAAAGCGAGCACTAGTTTCCAATTCCCGATTCACAACTTTTGAACGCCATTTATCGACCATCACGCCAGCAAAAAGGAAAAACAACAACAAAAAGTAGATCAAGGACGCGCATATGAGGATCTCAAATTCTACAGTTTTTTGAATTTATGACGACAGAAAATCGCGATAACATTGCATGCATCGCCGCTGCGTGGCAATTCTAGCCGTTGCTATGGAATTGACGCAGCCCTAGATGTTGTGGGGGCAGATTCATTGAAACTGTCATCCGGCTTTATTATCCCCGCGTGGTGATCGACACCGGGATGCGGCTATTGCCATGAATCAGTCAGCCTCACTTGGAGAAGGGTGCCTGGGTCAGCCTCGATCGATGCCTTATGCATTGTGACAATAAATGTCGCTTGGGGTCCAGAAAAAAAA
The DNA here is from genome assembly GCF_010015735.1 of Aaosphaeria arxii CBS 175.79. NCBI lineage: Eukaryota > Fungi > Ascomycota > Dothideomycetes > Pleosporales > Aaosphaeria > Aaosphaeria arxii. The sequence continues at coordinate 666,581 of NW_022983484.1, forward strand.
AGTAGTCCGCCTTCCATCAATTCGCCCGATCTTCTGATGGTAAGGTTCTCGTGGCCGCTTGTCGAAAGTGACGGACGTTCAGGTAGGGTGGAGGGTGGTCGGTAACGGGATCCACACCTTCCAGCACGGCAAACACAGGTGTGTCACGTTCGGCATGCACCCTCTGTATCTGCCTCCTAATGTATTTTTGTTCCGTGCGAGCTTCGCGATACTGGGTGACTCGCTCACGTACATTTCCGATTCTGCCCTGGGTGGTCGGGCTGTTTCGTGTCAATCTATGTACGTGCCAATGGTGTAGGTGGCAGCCCTACCCTGTTCCTCGGGCCTTCTGGATCGTCCTTTTACCAGTCTCCACCAGGTCGAAATCGATATTGATCCACCGTTTCTGATCCTTGGAAGTCTCATTCGGACTGCCAGCTGGAACTTTGTTGACGGCCGGGAGCATCACCCAGAGAAGGAGAAGGACCACTAGGATGGCCAGGATCACAGGCTGGAGAATGGAAACGCCCCGAGCTTGGGCGAGTGCTCCAATTGCAAATGGAAGAACGGCCGCACCACCTCCGCCAAATGCAGCTGCAAATCCGATGGCCGAGACATGGAGATAAGTTGGGAGGGCCTTGGTCGCCACGACAATGGCAGCAGGGAACAACGGTGCCAGGAAGAAGCCCTGGAGGGAAACTGCGATCGCCGATACAATGAATTGGGGGACCAACCAAAAGATCAGCTGGCATATCATGGATAGCACAAGATAAACCTGGTGATTTGTCAGTTCAACGCAATGTCCGTCCGTGGACGCAAAGGGGTCAAATGTACCATGACAGCGAATTTCTCTCCCAATTTAGGCGTCACGAAGCCTAGGACAAAGCGACCAACAGCAATGCCTAACCAGAAGCCCGTGGCCACCATACCAGACGCGAAAGCTTCTCCATCACGTTCGCGCCTCATGAATGTAACGATCCAGCCTCCCAGTGCAACTTCGACACCAACATAGCATAAAAGGAAGAGTGCAGCAACCCATGTAACTCGGCTTTTCATTGCCTCCGTGAGCCGGCTTTCTTTGGTGGCAGTTGTACGAGGATTCGCTTCCCGATAAACAGCTCCAGTTGCAGTCCAGAAAGCGGATAAGGAGGTAATCAATTCGATTACTGCTCCCCCAATCTGAATATGGTCAGCATTCAAGACACTTGTTTCAGAGCCTGCAGCAACTTACCATGATGTAGTAAAATGAATACCACGGCCATCCCGCCTTCGTTATCAAACTAGTGGCAGCGAGGGGACTCAGAACAGCACCGACGCCATAGAATCCGTGTAAGAACCCTAGGATTTCGTTCGAGTTAGGCATATTCCCGAAGAACGCGTTCCACCCGGCATCCTCGATACCGTTTCCGAAACCTGCCAGGATGAACACAACCACCAAGACTGGATATGGAGGGTGTAGGGCGATTCCGATGTAGGCGCAAAGATGGCAGATTGGTCCCAGGAAAGCGACACCGCGTTGGCCGAAATGCACATGGATGGTGTTGTTCAGCATTGCAGAAGAGGCGTAGCCAACCAATGGGGACAGGAAAACAAGTGAGACAACGATGTACGATAGGTCGTAGTATTCTTCCAGCTGGATGACATTCAGCATAATTTCGCGTCATGCGAACCTTGCCAACTCACATATGGGATTAAGGCTCCGTAAGCAGCGTCATTTGCACCCGCGACAATGAATGCAAAGAAGGTGGCACAAGTCCGGTAGATGTTGATTCTGGGATAATTCCATCGTTCCACAACATTGACGGTCGTGGATGGTTGAGGGAGAAACTCGGCGGGATCAATGTTGTCTTTTTGGAGAGGGATTTGGTCATTGGAGGCTCCAGCTACTGGTTGGAGCTCAATCGCCGACGACGATCCTCCATTCGAGATGTTCGACATCTTTAATGACAGATTGTTTGGCTATGGTATTGGAAGAGGGACTGGTGGATCGGGACTCGGAAAGACCACAAGGTGCTGGATACCTGGTTTTAAACCCACCTGCACTATGGACAAAGGCCAAGAATTTTGGTGTATGACTCTCTTTCTATGGAGAACACAGAACGTATCTCGTACTCATGCTCAACGGGGATGATTTAGACATTATTGGAATGGAATGAACGTATTTTCAGTTCACATGCAGCTTGAATGACGAAGCCAAGAGTCTCCAGAGTTCCAATGTTAGATTCATGGCGCGGGTTTGTGGGAACATGATTGGCCAATTGAAGCAGCGCCGCAAGAACTTCGGGACATCGAGTATTCTGTAGCGGTGATTGGATGGATGTCGGGAACTGGGCACTCGGAAGGCATATATGTGACTAAGAAATCGGAAGGGCTAGCTTCTCATAGATCTAGTCTGATATTTCCCGGTGGATGTGCATCCGGTCATTCATGGGGAAAAGAGTTCTAACATATGGAAATGTTTTTATTGTATGTTGCTGACGACGGCCAAATTTCAGCTCCGAGCAGCCAGGCCAGAGTTCAGCTTCGTCTATTGACTCCGCTTTGCCACCGAAAGACCGGGGGCTGGATGAGATCCCATCTGTCGAGCACGAAGTAAAATAGCGAGACAAGCAAAGAGACATTTCGCTCACAACTTGTTTACATTGGGTTTCTTACCATATGCAGAGGGTGGGCACGTTAGGCTGGCGGCCTGCTAGCTTCATGTATTTTCTATACATGAAGTAGCCATTCAAGGATACACTGCAGTTAGTTAACAGTCTCTAGGCCTCAAAAATATACAGCTGCGGGTATGAAATACTACTACCTCTGTATACTATGAAAAGCATGCCGACTCGATACAATGTACACTTCCAATGCTATCTTTGAGATCTACACCATTTGAAACCTCAGCAGGGCTGGAGGATCGAGGTATTGGCCATTTGATCTCAAGCATAAGGGGCAACATGAGGTAAAATCATGTGATTCAGCAATACCAATAACCTCACGGCTCGCGGCATCTGTTATTATACTCCAGAATAGCATCAGTATATTCCTGGAAGAAAGAGATTGGCAGACAAGATATTAAACCTTCCACTCAACCTGTGATCACCAACCTCTATATATCTCAATATGTCACGTCACCTCATCTACGTACACACCCCGTGCCCCGATCCTATTCTATGTATATATTCGTCCCCGACCACTCGGCATCATCGCGCCGTTGCACAAGCAATTCCCAAGCCGCATCTTTTCCACTCAACTAGGCATAGGCACGACTTCCACCTCCCCCGCCATTGCCACCGGCCTCTCTAGTTAAAACGGGTCCCAATCTGACGTGCATACATATTGGGGGTACTGTACATAGAGAGAGAAACCCGCCGATTAACATAGGCGGTCGCATGCGTAACGCACTTTGGCTCCAATTAAGTCGATGGGCTTATACATGAACGGCCTTATTGGCCAATCTGGGGTTACGTGGGGATCTAGATTGAACTTGCTTTGCTTTGCTTTGCTTTGTGATGCTTGGCCCGATTTAGCCGCACGTGTCAAGGGTGTAGTGTCACTACGTACGCAGTACTTTACACGCGCACACGTATACTTGGGATGAACTACAGAGAGGTGCTCGTTTTCGGCTTCGAGGGTCGGGAGTCTGGGGGTGGATATTACCCAAGTACCGGCATGGTTGATGTCGTGAACCCCAGATAAGCGCGGCTGGCTGATGTCAACGTAGGTGTGACTTTTGGCATACACCCCGCCTGGAGACGTCAACCGTCGACGTTCGACGATCTCGAAAGTTTTCCTTTTCATAACGCGGACGTAGGACGATACTCAAATTTGAAGGTAGAAAGTGCAAAGTCTGTACTTAAGCATCCCAAAGCAATGTATATTCCAAGATCGCAAAAAGAAACCACCATCTTAACTATTACCCTCCATCCATCCGTGACGCCCGACCACGACAACCCCATCATCCCTCATGACACTCCCAAGTAATCCCTCCTCCAACCCCTACAACCTCAACCTCAACCCTCCTCTCAATCCCCCCCAATTATTAATGACCGCCCATCAGAAAAAAACCTCCCTTTCCCCTCCCCCAACAACTCCCCAGCATTCCCCGCGCGCGCGCGCCGTTTCCGTGTTTTTCCCCAACTACCGAAGAGATGGGGAACCGGATAATTAAGCACTTTAAACTATATACGACGTGTGTAATGTAAAAAGCATCGCCCAATGGGCCTTTTACCCAGTCAAGCTTTTTTGGGTTTTTGCCTTAGGGGCCGTTGCACGGCAGGGAGATGCGAAGCGAGGTGAGGTGAGGGTGACAGGGCTGGGTTGATGCACCCCGCATATCTGATCGAGGGACGGACGACTGGGTGGTGCATGGTGAGATGGGAGATGGGAGATGGCCCGGGGTTGGGTTGTGTGTTCTTTGATGTGGGAGGATGGAGTGCGTGCAGTACATTGACTTGTAGTTATGTGTCTATACTGCTCTTTCGCTGCGGATCCTCGACTACCTAAACAATCCTATTCACTCCCTCAAGATTCAAATCCAAACTCCAACCTCCATCTCTCGCTCATTTAGAAAAAGAACAAGAACGACATTACGACAACCGCGCCATTCCTTGGCGCACATCCCCTCGCCGCTCATTCCCAACGCAGCCTATCACCGCAATTGCAATTACTTTGCTCCAATATGTCTCGATAGTGCTTTTTTCTGGGGTGAGATTGGGTAAGCCCCTGCGACTGCTTGTCTACTTTTCCTTGCTTTAGGATGCTAGTCATGGGGGACAGGACCAGGGGAAAAAACAGATATCACGGCCGTCGGGATCTTTTGCTTGCTTTCTATAGTAATGTAAAGAGAGGGCTAACGGGGACGGGGGGATTTGGATAGATCGGTAATGTCTGCCAAAGTGCCGGGAGAAAAGGCTGTTCGTGATTAGTGGTGACGGTCGGTGGTGCTTTGTGGAATTTGCAGAAGAACCATTAGGATGCAGTGGAAATGAAATATAAGAGCCGCCCGGCTTCAATGCATAGAGGCCTACTCTGACTTTTGTTCGTACCTTCTGATCGTCGACCTTTCCCCTTAGATACTCTCGCCCCCTCATCATCACCAGAAGAAGACGAAGAAGTCGACCAAGGAACCCCAGGCCCCACGCAAAACCATCACGATGGTCCCCCTCCTCACGACCCTCACCGCCGCGCTCCTCGCCACGGGCGCCGTCGCCCACCCGGGCGGCCACATGAACCGCGACGTGCTGCGCCGACAAGCGCATCTCGACCACCCGGAGCGCCGCAGCGTCGAGCACTGCAAGAAGGACCTGGTAGCGTCGGGGTGGGTGCGCGAGCAGCACATGCGGCGCGAGGCCCGGCTGCACGAGCTGCGCGTCGCCGCGGGGTTCGCGAAGCCCCACGAGCTCGTCCGTCGCGACCCCGCGGAGGTCGAGGAGAATTATGGCGCTGAGGCTGCGTGCACGCTTGACCCGGAGGTTACGGAGGGTCCGTACTGTAAGGGACACCTAGAACCCGGCGGGGGATGTTGTGTGAGGGAGTGACTGTGAATGACTGACTGACTGATTCGACGTAGATGTCGCCGGCGAACTGATCCGTAAGGACCTCCTGACGGGCGAGAAGGGCGCCATCACCCATTTCGACCTGAACATCATTGACACGTCGACGTGCAAACCCATCACCGACGCGTACGTCGAGATCTGGGGATCCAACGCCACCGTAAGGAAGAAACCACCCCCCTCGCTGTCAAGTCGATCGCTAACTCCTTCCCCAGGGCGTCTACACGGGCGTGCAAGCTCGCGGCAATGGCGACGGGTCCAACTCTGCCGTCTTCACCAACGCCCTGCGCGGCGTGCAGCCCACCGCAGCGAACGGCACCGCGTCTTTCATCACCATCATCCCAGGGCACTACGTCGGCCGCGCCAATCACATCCACAGTACGTCTATCTCTTCCTACACCTTTCCCTCCCTGCCCTTTCCCTCTTTCTTCTTTCAAAACGCACCAGCTGACAACCCCCTCTAGCGATCATCCACCACGGCGCCAAGCTCCTCCCCAACAACACCATCTCGGGCGGCACCGTCTCACACATGGGCCAATTCTACATCGAGCAGAACTTCCTCGGGCAGGTCGAAAAGACATCCCCCTACAACACCAACAAGCAGAAGCAGACCCTCAACAACCAAGACATCCTCCTCAACATGGGCAAGCAGGGCGGCGACGACCCCTTCATGAAGGTGTCCCTCATCGGCTCCAAGATCGAGGACGGTCTGTATGCGTACGTCGATGTGGGCGTTAACCCCAAGGCCACGAGGAAGCCGGACCCGGTCAACTTTTGGACGGATAAGGGCGGGATTCCAGTGCCCGGGAGTGGGTGGGCGGGATACCCGGATACGTGCAGGAATTGTGGGTTTGGGGGTGGGAGGCCGCCGACTGTGAAGGGCAGGGAGGCGGAGGCGGAGGCGGAGATTGAGGTCCAGGATCTTGATGCTGAGTAGATTTGTGAGTGAGTGAGTGTGATGGTAGAGGTGCTGGTGAGGGTGCGTGAGTGGTTGATGGACATATACACGTTTGTTTGTGTGGTGCTTTTTTGTATATATCTATGAGTTGGTTCAGCATGAAAGAGAATCTTCTGGCCATTCGAGGGGTGACGAAAATTGAGAAAAAAAAGTTACCAGCCTTCCATCGAATTCTCACCCTGACCAATGGTGCCCATGAGTTGAGTATCTGTTCTCCATTGAAAGGTTATTCATGGCGGATTGGAGGTATACCTGTAGGTCAGTTCAGTCCACAGCGTACTGACTCACTCGCATCTCTGGTAGGTATTAGGGAAAACTTCGATCGGAGAGGATATTTCTTTTGTCTTTTTTTGGTTTCATGATTCCATTTTCATTTCATCTTTCTCTCCTTCTCTCACACATCCCCTCTCTTCCTTCATCCCTTCCTCTCTGGAATTGAAAATATCGCCTTCTGGCATTTCTTTCCAGTTGACAAGAAAAAAAAAACAAATGAGAAAACCAAAGCCTCGCTTTCTGATATCATTCATGTTTGTTGCTGAACCCATCCATCCATCCATCCAAAGAACCCCGCGCAAGAAATGCAAAAGGGAAAGGGAAAAACACAAACGAGGAAAACACATACATACGCGCACAATGCCCGCCATTAAGAGATCCAGGGGAAAACAAAAAGAAGGGGAGATGGGTGGGCGAAAAAACTTGGGTGGTCGGGGAATTATGGGTTTCCCGTATGCCTTGAAACGCCGGGGAAAAAAAAGTCGCAAATCGTCCGGATTCCAGTCTCGATGACGGTCCGGCTGGAGACGTGCGTGGAGGGGTGTAGGTGTGGGTATACCAGAGAGCACAATTTCCGTATGTGCACGCATGCGTGATGCCTATTGCAATGCAGATATGCTCGCAGACCATGCCAAGGGGGAATATCAAAAACAAAGCAAAGAAACAAATGGGGAAATGCCATGGCAGTGGCAGGCAAAGGTATCGCTGATGTTACAAACTACGCACCAAAGATGTAGATGGGTTTCGGCCGTCAAGAGCACAGCTGGGGTATATGTTCGTGTGGATGAAAAGGCGCGGCTAAATCTTCCGGCGCACGGTGAATTTGCGCTCCATTGTGGCAGCGGGGAGAGCTTCAGCGAATCGATCGCGGGCTGGGCCTGTTAGTGCACATTCTATTGCAGCTTGATTGTTGTACTTACTCTCTGCGCTGTCAAAGCTGATCAGGATGTCATCATGCTCGCCGGGATACTCGATAACATCGAGGCAGACGTATTTCCGTCTTATGCCAGCCCATCCGCTAATTCGTCCCTCTGCTTTGCCCATCTTTCCTTCGCCACGTCGTTCCTCGACGGGAAGAGCGAATTTTGCGTCAACAAGTCGAATGCCCGGCTTGCCACCCTTGTCGGTCTTTTCGAAAACGTCCATGGACTTGAGTTGGAAATTCATCGCATCTGCGTGGGAGAATTCTTCGAAAAATGCGAGCAGCTGGATGATATTATCCTGAACAACGATCTGGATTCGGATGGTGTTGGCAGTCCACTGCTTGTAGATAGGAACGACCATGCGGCGACGGGAGATTTGAAGCGTGGAAGCAATTCTGCGAGCGTTAGGTTTCGCATACAAATGAGTGGCAAAATGAAAATGGCAATTTGAAAATGGCAATTTGAAAATGGCAGAACGAAGTGGCAGAACGAATTTGCAAAAGAAAAAGCCTTACCCATCAAATTTAACCTCGAATCCTGTGATGGCGAGTTGGAAAGTGTGCAGATCCTTGAATGAATTGAAAGTCAACCGCCTGATGGTCGAAGCGGTGGTCAAAGTCTTGAGCAACTCGGCTAGGTAATCAGGCGTTTCCTTCTCGCACCGACTCGCATCGATCGCTAAAGCCATGTCGAGCTGGGGGTTGCGCAGAAGTGTAAGTTCGGCGGCGCCATCAATCGGCAATCGCACCAGAAGCTCGCCAGGTCCTGCACCGATGTTAGTGAAGTTGCATGAATACGGAGTCGGGGAATACCAACCCAGGTTCATGCGGTCTGAAATAATACCTGCAGTATGCCTGCATACGAAACGCAGGCTCTCGCTCATTACTGTTGGGGGAGCCTCCAAACCGGCTGCCTCGGGATCTTGGTTCAGCACTTTGACTTCTTGCCAGGTGAGTTTCTCGAGGACTCGGCTGCCTTTTTGTGTGAATCCCTCTGCCTGGTCCGCGTTTTCGATCGCGAATGCCTTCAATGGAATCTGTGCAAATACCGCTTCGCTCTGATGCTGGTTCATAGAGGTAAAAGTACCGAAGAGATGGTTGCGATCCCTGGCATCCTCAAAAACCATAAACATCGAGCAGCGCTTCTGTTTCTTGTCGGGGGTTTCCTCTCTGAAGCGCAATTTCAGGCCGGGGGCGTTGTCGGATGGGTCGTTGGCGTACTCGAAGTTCATTGGCTCTTGCTTGGTGCCCATCTCATGGGTCACGCAACTTAGGGTTCGGAGTTGAGGATTGGTGACAGCGACCAAGCGATAGCCGCGGTGAAGTTTCCTTTTACCAGTGCCTTCGCTGCTGCGCTCGAACTTTTGAAAGACCATAAGCTTGACTCCTCGAACGGGCTCGGCAGGGAATGCTCCAGGGTTGGACGAATCCTTGTAGGACATCTCGCGCAGATATAGCTTCAAAGAAAATCGCTCGTCGGTTCGCTCGCGCAGGTTGGCCTCAACTCGATTCGTGTGGTCGACAATGGCCCACAGGCTCCGGAAATCTGCTTCATTGAGTTCAAGCTTGAGGTTGAAACCGTGGCGCAGTTGTACGATGACGCTGCGTGCCTTGGAGTTCCATGCAACATCCCTCCAAGTCGGGCCATGTTCGGGATTCGCCGATACCGCAACATTGATCAGTTCCTTCTGGCTGCAAATGGAAAGTTTGACCTTGAAGTCGTCTCGCGGGCGCAGGACGGAAATGACGGCAGGCATAGGCACGCGATCTGTGTTGAGGTCGTCTGTGGACAAGGACGCCGTGACGAACATGCGGAAATAGCAGAAATCGGCCTTGGTGTCCCCGAGCGGCATCACATTTGCAGGGTTGACGTTTTCTTGGCTGGCTTTGAACGCAGTGCCCGAGAGAACACTCGCAAGGTCGGGAGCGAACTGGGGATACTCGATCCAAATGCCCTGGTCCTGGCCCTGGATGAGTGCCTGGGTGGGTGGCATACTCTGGTGTCGTTGCATCGACCCCAGCAGCATTTTCAGCGAGGCAGCGATCACATCGTGCAATTCATAGATTTCCGCCGAAGCCACATCACCAGCCTCGCGGGCCAACGTGGACTGCATGGTCATTGGGTGGTCACCGTACCGCGCCAACTTTGGGTGGTTTTGTACAACCTCGAACAAAATCCACCAAGTCTTTGCAAGATCTACATGTGGCTGGGTGAGGCGCTCGACTTGTGGCTCTCCCGTCTTTGGCCGGCTCCTGATCAGTTGCTCCATACCGACACGGCCTTTGAGGAACCACCAAGTGGCCACCCTCAGCCACTGCAACGGCGCAGTGTCGTTGATCGCGCCGCCCAACTCAGCAGTGAGTCGGAAGATGCCAGTCATATGGGTCACACGCTCAGCAAAGTCGGACAGGGCAGTCTCACCTTGTGCTCGTGTATTGGAGCGCGCCAATGACATTGGTGGGGGGGCTGGCCTTTGTCCAGGCTGGCCCTCATTGACGGTATCTCGCCTGGCGGTTGCCAATAGTCTGGGGTCTTGGGCGTGATTTTGTGGAACTGGTGGCTTGCCCTGGACAAGGTCGACGTACTCCGATCTTTCATACTGAGGTGGGGTTGGCATGATCGAGTTCTGGCTAACGGCAGAGAATGGCGCATTCTGGGCGCTGTTGAAACTGCTAGTCGAATGCTGTGCGGGCATGGCATAGAATGAAGCTTTGTCTGCAGAAGGTTGCGATTGGTGAACTGAGGTTGCTGCGGTTCCAGGGGGCGAACCGCGATTTCGAGACACCGCCGATGGCTGAGTGTATTGAGAAGAGGAAGACGAGTTGGGTCGAGCATCCGTGTCAAGGGGAAACGATCCAGGAGGCATATGTTTCCGTCCTGGGTCCAAGATCCTGCTTGGGGAAACTGGTTGAGGAGCTTCGCGGGCGGGATTCCTGGGAGGTGTCCTGCCTGCAAGAGGAACCGTGAACGAAGATGGTGGCGTTCCGACCTGGAACGGGTTGGGGGGCTGCTGCATTCCAGGGTGAGGAGATCCTGCGCTCGACGAAGAATCACGCCTGGCCTCCTCTTCTGCCTGTTTCCTAGCATCATGCAATGCGCGGCCCTCTTCTTGTCTCATTCTTTGAATAATCCGTGCAGAATACGAGTTGGGATCGGTAGGCTCGCTCTGGAGATACTTATTGACGCTAGACTCCAGAGGTGAATCGTCGTCCTTGAAGTTCATTTCGGGCAAACGGGCCACGGCAGGCATGGGTGGGGGTGCGTCATTGTCGGAGCCGGCATGCTCACTCCAACCCGTCTGCGTCCTTTTCAATTGCGGCGCTTCGAAGTTATCGTCCTCCTCTTTAGTCGGTGCCAGGCTGGGTGCCTTTCGTGACAGCACTGGTGAGATATTCTCTGAGTCGTAAGAAAGGGACGATTCCATGCTCGGGCGCCGTTGTCCGTCATCGTCCTCGAGGTCGAATCCAGTTGGCGCCCTCTGCAGGCCTTTTGGCCGGTCCCCAAGACCCATTGGACCGTAGCCCCGCGGTGGGATAGGTGGAGGACTGACGTGTGTGTTTATGTGACCAATCTCCATCTTCTGTCGAAGCGGTGGGGACAGTTCCCCATGTGATGTGAGCTTCCTTGTGACAATACCCCGACGCTCCGCATCCTGGTTGATGCTGTCTCCTTCTTCGCCGGTGAAGGTTCGCAAGGGGAGCCCCATGTCATCTTGATGTGTGGACGCCTTTACCTTGTCCAAGTCGCTCAGACTGCTAGACTGCTTCCTCTTGTATACCTCGATCGAGGGTTCCTCACACTCGTCACCGCCTGAGCCAATTATGTCGGGCAGGGTCCGCGCAAAGCTCACAGAGAGGCCCTTCTTCCGTGTCCCAGTCTTCAATCCACCAGGACTCTTCCCCACAGCACTGTTGAGGACCTCATGGGCGCCGGGCCACCGTTGTGCTCGCGCAACGTCGATCTTGGGTCGATTCGAGGAGAGGAAGGCGGCGGCGGCCGCCTGTTTGTGTGCGTTTGCCTTTTCTGTGGAGGGCTTTAGGAAGTCGTCGACGTCGGCATTCTGGTTCACTTTTGGCTCTGGCTGTTTCTTTTGTGCGGAGGCATCCTTATCCTTGGCTAGGAATTTGGCGCCCCAGCGAGATTTGGCGAGGAACTTGCTGGCACCCTCGTGGGTATCGACCATTATGCCCAGACTTCCCCGCAGTCACCTGGAGGAATCGGGAGGGAGGGATGCTTAGAGGGAAGAATGGAAGGAAGCAAGCAAGCAAGCAAGCAAGCAGATCGTAAGTGAGAGGGAATGTTTTTGCAAAGGACGTAGTCAACAGTAAAAGTGGGAAGATCGAATTCGGCTGGGCGTTCGTGTTGCTGCGGAGGGGGAGGGGGGTGGGTGTAGGGAATGGCGCACGCGACAACGGGCGGTGGCACTGACGGGTTGGCAGAGATACGGAGGTTGAAGTGTCGGGGGTGTGACGGTGTGAGAGGGTGGACGGGCGGCTGGCGACTTTCTAACAACAGACTGGAAGCGTTTCAAGTGGGGACATGCGAGGCGTTCAGGGAGCGGCGAGCCGAGCTGCAGGAGTGAGAGTGGACTGAGTAGAGAGAGCGAGAGAGGGGAGGTAATACAAAAGAGGGTGAAAGTGTAGGGAGCCGCAGGGGAAAAGAGTAGATAGTTAGTGAGTGAGTGAGTGAGTGAGTGAGTGAGGAGGATAAAGAGGAGGAGGAGAAGGATGTGGAAGTAGAGTAGTAGAGTGGTTAGTAGAGTAGAGTGAGTGGATGTAGAGTAGTACTGTGTAGAGTAAGTGGATGGTGGTTGTTGATGGTTTTGTTCCGAATTGGGGTTGGGGTTGGGGTTGTTATCGTCGTGTGTGGGTGTGCCAGGTGTGGGTGGTCGTCTATCCCCTCTCATTGGTCAGACATTCTATACTTGTGCTAGGTACAGGTACCTAGGGTCAGGTAGTCAGGGTATACCACTATGACGAGTTAGGTAGTTACTACTACCCTACTACTTTGTATTACTCACTTCCTTCATCATTCCATTATAGTCCTCTATCATGACCACAATACTTTAATATATCAACCGATATCCTACACCCACAAGACAAGTCATGACATGACATGACAGGACAGGACATCGTACATGTAGTAGTGGTTGTGCGGTGCGCGGAATCAACTAGCAATGGCCAAACGCTGGACTCATTGTCGACACCTGTCACTACGAGTACCACCTAGTACCTACCACCTACCACCCGTCACTAACGAAACACTTGTAACAGGCATCTTTACCCTACATGTACTTGGAATAAGTACACGGGTCCACGACTAGGCGAATGCCCACTCCACCTCTAAAACACGGCCCCTCCCCTTTCCTTTAACTATTTCATCTCACCTTTGCGCATTGTTCTGCTTCGCTGGCTGGCTGACTGACGATGCAATAGTGGTGTGTTGCATATTGTATGGTGCTCTTTCTCCTGCGCCGTACGTTTGCGTCAATAATCAGCCAGCCATTAAGGAACGGTAGGCTCAACACCAAGTATCTTGCCTTGTATAGCCCTTTTCAGGGTTACATGCCTACACCAGTAGGACTAATGGATCATCATCATTCAACGGACGCCTCGCACGATAGACACCGGTACCTACCTACTGTGTAGGGATATTTCCAATACTCCGACTATTATAGTCGACGATCGCATTCTCTATTGTATTTTTTTCCTCTCTTCCCCCTTCGTTCGGAACATTTGCGTCATTCGGCGGGTTCCCACTCCTGCCCATCAGTTACGAGTATTTTTGCAACGTATCATCGGGGCGGCCGCTCTAGTTAGTTGTCTCATGCAACCGACTAACTACAAGTACAAGTACGAGTATTCGTATTGGCGAACAGGACCTTGCCAACATGGAGAAAAGGGTCCTCCTAGTGTCCCAGTGTCCCAGCGGAAAAGAGGCCAGCGAAAGCCCAACCCGTCGCCTAGCATCCGTTCTCCGCAGATCCGCTGTTACAGATGTCGCACCATGAGATCATAATTGCTGCCTCGGTCCAATCGCCATCCACCTTGCTCCGAAATACTTCCATAATTACCCTCTGCCTCTCTCTCAATCCAGTCCTGTTGATCCCAATTCGGACATGACAATTGTCCCCGTTTGGGGAAGGATTGGGAAACATTTCGAGAGATCGCAATAAATGAGGTCGACTGCCTGTGACATGATCTCTGGGATTGAACTGTCGTGTGCCGTGTGGCGCCAAGCTACTCAAACCCCCTGCAGCCTTATCTACTGTGTACCGTAGGTAGTATGTACTGGTACAACCACTGATAGCACTGTGTCTATGTACAAGTATGTATTGTGGCTTCAGCTTCTAATGAACGTCTACCAAGTATGCTTAACTGTTCATTGCACGCCGCCTACGCCTATGAGATAGATACCATGACTCTTGGATACTATTCTAACAACTCGACTACAATGACACCAAACCACATACGAGATACAAGCTTAGTCCAATACTACGCTGGTCTCTCCAATAGTTACCTCGTAGTCGTACCTTGGTTACAAGAGCACACTACTCCTAGGCACGCACGCACGTCCACACCGCATGCACACCGATCCATCTATATTTACTCGGTCGGCCTGTCCCTCACAAACAGTCACAAAAACCAGTCCTCGTAACCACCCATCCACCTAGGCAAACGAAATCCCCTCCGTTGCCATGGCATGACGCTGCAGATTCCATCCCCTCTCCCCGGTACCCATCAATCAATCGCATCATGAGAATCGCATACGTAGGGAAATTCGAACCCTCTCATAGGAATTAAGCGTTGCGTTGCTGGAATGTCCTCACCTCACCTCGCCTAAACATCCCCCTCCCTCCCCCACTACTGTTCCCCCGGGCGGCACAACCGTTGCTGACTGCGTGCGTGTGTGCGTGCGTTCTGCAACTGCACGCTCCGCCTGAACGAACATGCCCATGCACCATGCGCAATAATGCGCAATGCACCCCTCCGCCTTGTCCTCAAGTATCCCAGACAGCAGTTGGGTGGTTTGATTGGTGGGATGGGAGGCTGCAACGGTGAGGATGTGGATTGTGTAGGTAGGTGCTTGTTTGCCTCGTTGTGGGAGATGGGTGCGCGGTTGCTTTTGGCTACCTCTGGCGCTCTGTGAATCCTACTCATGTATATAATGTACACAGCGCATACATACAATTCTCCAGTGACAGTGCAAGTCATCAAATAATTACCCCACCGCCCGCTATGGACAAACACATGTACAAATACCTTCCCCCATTCCACCCAATCGTAGCGGGGAAAGCACTTCATCCACGTGGAAGGGAGTTAATTAGCAGTTTAATTACCACGCATCGCCCTTACAACGACGGAGGAATCGATGGCTCATTTCATTTTTATAACTTTTGTAGACGTCAATGATTTTATTGTAGGTGCTCGTGTACGGCCATTAGTAGAGGATAATGGTGATTCTGATGATGATGGCAACGGCTAAGATATGATAATTCTAATTATGATGATTACGATGATGGGAATTCATGAAGAGCTCACATTGCTACCTACGTATGTATCGAAAAAGCATAGCCTTACCGTACATCCCGAACGAACAGTATGGGACCTCCCATACCGCGCCGCGCCACAGTGTCATACACAAATCAATCGATCGATCGATCGATTTAATGGCCACATCGACGTCCTGGGAAAATGTTGCTGATCACACCCACTCGCATATAACTCACTCGCCTTCAGTGTTGTATATGATGAATTGCACGTTCTACGCGGCGGGTGCGTGTGACTGTCGTATGTCACGTGGGTTTGGAGCTGTGATCATGGAGAGGGATAACTATAGGAAACGTACCTAGGTAGAGAATCAAGTAATTAGATTTTTTTCCCTATGCATGAGATGATGGCATACTTTGCGCGAGTGTAGCTGATCTTGGTTACATTGTGCTGTTGTACTTTTTATTTAAACTTCATTTTGATTAAGATATCTAGATGTGAACATGAGAAATTTAGAGATTGTGCAAAACTTAGGAATTAAGAATTAGAGTTTTACCCTGAATCATGCATACGACGAGGTACTATGTACGTTAGATTTTTTCTTCTTTTCTTTTCCCCGCAAAGGATTGATTTTGTGATTTTAGTAGGCGGCGTGGCGAGGTAGTTAGATGTAGGTATGCATTTTATCTCCGTTTGGTATTCCGTTTCTCAACTCACTATTCCTAGTATCGATGTACTATGTATGTACATATGTACACTCAACATATAATCACATGACGCAATCAAGATCCTATCTCTGACGCACATCGGCTTAACTTCCCCTCCCCTCCCCGCATGCAGATGGGATATATCGCACGAAATCCAATTCAAGCTCTCCACCTCACTCGTACGGAGTGCTTACACCGTCCACCACCAATGGTCCTCCCCGTCCGCACCAGATCGTGCGCAAGCAAATGTACGCACGAGCAAATACCTCTCCTCCTTCAGGAAGTTCCTACAAAAGTGACGTATACAATACATGTCCCATAGATCAAATGGTTACAAAGATCAACAAAATACGTATGGATTAACGACTGCATATACCTAGTATACCTAAGTACGCAAGTCGCGCCCCGCGCAGACTTCCCATTCCATCCCATTTCATTCGAAAGAAAAGACGCAGAAGAAAAAGAAGAAAAAGCACAAAAAGCACATGACCAAGAGGGATATGCGTGACGGTCACAGTTGGGCTTGCATTGGGGTAGAGTGGGTGTGGTGGAGTGGGGTAAGGTGGATCGTTCTGTATGGTTGAGGATGAGTGGGTGGGTGAGATGATTGTATCTTATGTATTGTAGGTAGGTACTTGTATGACATATGTATGGAGGGAGTAGATGGTAGATGATTTAATTTGGTGTGGAGGGGGTAAGGAGGGGAAGGTTAAGAGACGGACGGGTAGATACAAGTAAGTAGAGTCGGATACGGAGGCGAGGTTGAGACGTGTAGAGTATGTCTAAGTGTATGTATATATAAAACTAGGATGAAGGGCTTCGCATTGATTGTGATCTTGTTCAGAACTCATTACAAGTAACTCATCATTCCTTACACAGTAATACTGAACTAGACACTCAGCAATGAACCTTTAGTGTCAGTAGTTGGAGTGATTAGTAGAAGACGGAAGCGGGTGGGTTGGGCCCAGTCCATTAGGAACATCTATCTACCCGATGGGGGGAACGTGGGATTTCCCGCCTGGCCAATCAGAGGGCGACGATGGGAGAGTCCGCGCAATACTCTCAACCGGTGGCAGCGAACGGGCGGCAGCTCCCATAGCCAACCCAGACATCATCACCTACACAGTACACTGACACAGTAACACTACACAACACCCAACACTTGATACTCATCATCAGATAGATGCAGATACTTGAATCCATTTGTTCCTACCTTAGACCTTAGTGCTGTACCATCTATTAGTGTTGCCGCGCCACAGCTCACCTCATTACTTGTATAACACCGAATACCTACGGAGTACGTAGTTAGATACTGCGAGTGACTTAAGCGACACAGGCGTGATTCCAATTAATCGCCCCATCCGCCCCCTCCAGCCCGTCCCCC